>NC_092875.1:194992371-195292371 GCF_028372415.1 Notamacropus eugenii | reverse complement strand
CACAAAGTACTTGGTGAGGAATAAGACATAAGAAGCCTGAAAAGTTAGAAGGGGGATGAGCAGATACCCAGAAACATCCAACCTCCATAGCCACAGTGGCCCCTGCAATATTGTGCTTTGCTACCTGTAGAACTTGGACAAATATCCTTAAATCCCTGTTTTGAAGGCAGCAAGTTCCCTGAAAGGATCATAGGATCATAGACCCAGAACTGAAAAGGTCTTCATGGGTCATCCATTCCATACCCTCATTTTACAGAGGAGAAAATGGAGGGCCCAGGGTCTTCTGCCAAACCTTATGATACAGAATTGCTAGCTGCCTAGGCAAAATTCCATTCCTCTACTATTAGTTTTGTGTTCTCTCAGCCTTTCCCCCCCTGAGTCTTTTTGCTGTTCTGCCTTCTCTCTCCATTGTATCTTCTCAACAGTGTGACTGTTAACAAGTTTCCCCTTCATTAAGAACCCTTTCCTTTCATACTCCCTCCATCCTCTTGCATTTATATAAATATGGATACTCTCAGAAGATACTATATCTCTAGTTAATCTGTCCACTAATGAAGATACCTTCTCTCATTCCCTACAAAAGGTGATACCAGGAGGAGAATTTGGCATAATTCAGACTCCTAATTTCCTCTTTTGGTACATCCATTTATATAATACTATCTAGTTATCTTGAAGTTCCTAAGTCATTCTTTTTTTTTTTTTTTACAATTTTTTTTAACAATTTTCCTATTTCCTGTTCCTCTTGCCTTTATATTTAGGGACTTCAAAACATTTGTTGATGGTCATTCAATCACCCTGGTGTCCTGGTGTCCTTCATTTCATGTTAAACACACACATAGGGGTGTGATAGGGGAGTGATAATCACTCACAAGAATCTTGTCTTCCATGATCCAGGATTCTTATATTATTCTAAGCAAAAGCTCCTACCCTTCCATCTCTTGCGTGCTTCATTCGTCCTAAACGTTGTCTTCTCTATTGGAATATGACCTCCATAAGGTGAGGGATGATGTCTCTGCTTTTCTTTGTTTGACAAATGCTTTACACATAAGAAGCATTTAAAAAAAATAGAAAAGTCATTGAGTGACCAGTTGAACCATTCCCATCAATCACTCCACAATGTATTTCTCTCATACCATCATCCCTGCTTCAGACTCACTTTATTCCCTTCCCAATCTTGAACAGATCACCAACATACAGTTTTCAATTCCCAGATATATTGCCTCCCTGTTTTATATTCCCTTTATACCTTGCCAAAATCAGACTTTATATTATTCCCATCTTATGCCTTCTCCTACACTAATGTTCCTGAATGCCAGAAAAAGAGGTCACAGGACCATGACAACTGGGTCTATTTACAAATTATCTAATATCAGTCTAGCCCTTGAGGCAAACCTTTTTTTCCTCCTTGTTAAATTCTCTGACACTCAATAGCAATTGTTTCAAAGCCCTGCTTCTTTCTCTAAGACTCCTAGATCACTCTTTTCCCTCTATCTTTTAAGAGAGGACCTAGCTTACTGCTTTACAGCAACACAAATGAAGCCTTCTCACAATACTATCTTCATCCCATCCCAAACAACAAAATTCTTTAAAATCACTATCCCTCTGCTTCTTTCTTACAAAAGAATAAGACCTCTCTCTCTGTAAAGGGACTTTTACAGAGAACCTTCTGCTCTCTATGACCAATGTTTTTACTTATGCCCTTGATCACTGGAACTGGCCTCATCAATCACCTTTTCTGTTTGGCTATTTTTAATCTCTCCCTGTATACTAGCCTACACCTAATGCTATAAACATGCCCAAGTCTCCCAATCCTATAAAAATAAAAGTGCTTCATTTGATTCTAACATCTCCTTAAAGCTATTATCATGCTATATCACTCCTCCCTTTCTATGGCACAACTTCCAGAAAAAACCATCTACACTAGTCACTTCCACTTTTTCTCCTCTCACTCATTTAATCGCTTGTGAACTGGACTCTGACCTCACCAGTTAATTGTACCTGCTCCCTACAAGGTTGCCAACACTCTTTTGTATGTTAAATCTCATTGTCATGATTGAATCTTCATCTTTCTTGACTTCTTTGCAGCATTTGACAATGTTGATTACCCATTATTTCTGTATGAACTCTTCTCCTGGAGTTTGAAAAATACTATTCTTTGCTGGTTGTCCTCTTAACTGTGTGGAAGGTTCTTCATTATCTATGTCTGGTTCCCTAACTATACGTGTCTCCTGTAAGGTCCTTAACTGCCCTCCTTTCTCTCCATACACTCTCATTATTTACTCTTTCTTTCTGATCTTGTCAGTTCCCATGACTTGATTTATTATCTCTATTTAGCATGAGAAGCACTAAGAGGCAGTATTGCACAGTGGATAGCTTGCTGGACTAGGAGTCAGAAAAACCTACATTCACATCCCACCTCAGCGATTTCTAGCTATATGATGACCCCTCTCTGGGCCTCAGGGTAATAATAGCAGCTTTCTTATGAGGTGAATGTGAGAATTAAATAAGAATGTATGCAAAGCATGACAGATATAACTATTATTCAACAAGTAACTTCCATGTATATACTTGTACGTAAACTTCTTGAGGGCAGCCCCTGGAATGCTTGTCGATTCCTTCGTTGAGTTTAGTGTTGCTCATTGGCTAGGGTAATTGTTTTCTAACACCCATACTTTTCTATTTTGCTAATACTCTTGGAAAAGAAGGAAGGAAGGAAGGAAGGAAGGAAGGAAGGAAGGAAGGAAGGAAGGAAGGAAGGAAGGAAGGAAGGAAGGAAGGAAGGAAGGAAAGAAGGAAGGAAGGAAGGAAAGAAGGAAGGAAGGAAGGAAAGCAGGAAGGAAGGAAGGAAAGAAGGAAGGAAGGAAGGAAGGAAGGAAACAATGGAGGGAGGGAGGAAGAAAGAAAATTTTTATAAAGCACCTACTATATGTTAGGTACTATGCTAAGCTCTTTAAAACTACTATGTCATTTGATACAACAACGTTGGGAGGTAGGTACTATTACGATTCCTATTTTATAATATCTTAAAGGCAAGTGCCTTGCACAAGGTCACAGAGTTGATATGTGTATCTGAAACCAGATGTGAATTCAGGTCTTTGAATCCAGGCCCAGCACTCTATGTACTTAGTCACCTAGCTGGCAGTGGCGATATCTCTTTTCCTGTTATGTCACTATATATATATATTTCCTGTGATATGTCACTATCACCATCATCATCATCATAACTAGCATTTCTATGGTATGTGCTATGTGCCAGGCATTGTACTAAATGCTTCATAAATATTACCTCATTTTATCCTCATGAACAGCCCTGGGAGGCAGGTACTATTGTGATCCCTATTTTATAGTTGAGGAAACTGAAGCAGATAAAGGGTAAATGACTTGCCTAAGATCACACAGCTAGTCTGTATTTGAATCTAGATTTGAACTCAGGTCTTTCTGACTCTGGGTACAGCACCTTATCCACTGCACCATCTAGAGGGTAATAGTAACATCTTTTTTTTCCTGTGAGGGCATGGATAATAAGGATAATAACAATAATAATTGCAGCTAGCATTTTATATGATGCCTACTATGTGCTAGAAAGTTTGCTAAGTGTTTCATAAATACTACTTTTAATACTTTTAAAAATAATTATTGCATTTATATTATTTATAAGTTTATTATTAATACATTAATAACGTTAACATTTATATGTTATTTGATCTTCACGACCACCCTGGGAAGTAGGTGTTATTATCACTCCTATTTCACAGTTGAAGAAACTAAGGTAAACAGATATTATAAAGATAGTAAGTGCCTGAGACCAGATTTGAACTCAGATATTCATGATCTGAGGCCCAGTTCTTTATCCACTGAGCTAATTACTTGACAACAGATCATTCATTGGTTTACATCAAGTTTTCTGCATTGTTCTCAATAAGCCCATCATTGGTATTATAGGATAAAGGGAATTGATGGCAATATACCATCTTGTGGTCAGCCACAAGTTCTACTCCAAAGAGAAAAAAGACTCAGATTAATTTCCCAGTGATGCACATAACTGGCCCACGAAGCCTACACACAGGAGGCAGAGCTCGATGTTGCTTCAAAGCCAAGTTCTCTCAATATGCAAGTAAGCAGAACAAACATCCATTATCCAATGTCCAGCCAGCTGTTCCTCTCTGGTTTCTTTTCTATCAGTCATTCAGATCTACCCTTCTCCTCCTCAGCTTGATCTTCTGGTTTTTTACTTTGCTCTCAGAGACCACTGTCTCATGACTCCCTACAGCTGTTGTTCTGTTGCACAGAGCAAATCTCATTCGGATTCAGTCAAAGGAGGGCCACACTTGAGGACCTAGAGGGCACCACGTGGCCTCGAGGACACAGTTCCCTATCCCTGCTCTATTGCGTCCCCGCGGCCCGTGTCTTACTTTTGTTTCCCCTCAGAATATTTCAGGACACCAGCGCTATCTTTTGCACTACATTTCCCAAGAACCTCCTTGGGAGGAACATTTTTTTTAGCTTGCATTTCTTAGCACCTGTCACAACTTCTGGCTGCTTTTCACAAGAGCCTGTGCTTCTCAGGGTGTCTGTTCTGTTCATCACAAAGACAGGTAGTAACAATATAAAATATCCAGTAAGTTGATTGCAGAAAGCAATCCGGCATTTTCCCAGTGGCCTATGGGGACATTTGTTTTTGTTGTTTTTTCTTTAACTTTTCCAGGAAGTTAAAATAAATTGATAAATTTATTTTACAAATAAAATGATTACTCCTGATTTTTTTCTCAAGTAGCTTGACTTTACAGAATTATCTGTGCTGTTGAAACAACAACAAATATAGAGCTTTAAAGTACATATCATATTATTTGTGCCTCCCAACTCACAACTTATTTATCTAAAAGGTAAATATTACAGGTAACATTTCAGTCATTCTATAGATGGGAAAACTGAGCCTCGGTGGGATTTAGTGGGCAAATGTCTATGATCACACAGCTTTAAATCTAGAACTTTGTCTGCTATACCACAATACCTCTCATGAATAATAACACAATTTTGGCAAATCATGTTAGGGTATTACCTATGGAATCCAGCTCTCTGAAATCTACCTGTTATATATTAAATGGTGAATAATCTATGGCCAGGTTGACATACTGTTTGTTTTAAACCAATCTTGTTCTATATTGTGTATTCAGTAAGAAGTAAATGACTCAGCTAGGGGATCTGTAAAATGTAGATAGTACACTGTTTCACCAACGATGGCTGAAAATCTATAAGGCACAGGCGCACCATTTAGGCCTGAGAAGAACTGAATTCTGTTTTACTACCAGGGGTTAGATATTCTAAGATTTGATGAGAAGCTACTAAGGATATGCAGTTTGAATATGGAATAAAAACCTTTGAGTATCTCTATGTACTCAGCAGCTTTTTCATTCCATAGGTTATCAGTCTTGTATTGGGTCCATCACTTTTGTATGGTATACTGACATGATTTCTTTCCAAATGAATTTTCTACCTCATTCTCTTTAGTGTGTTTCTGGGTGAAAAAGGCAAAGTGCCACCTGGTTAGCTTTTGAGGTCATTCTGTTCTCTCCGAATAACAGTGTTGTTTGCCAATGGGCAACCAGTCTTCCCTCTATCAACACTCTTCCCAATTAGCACTCATGCCTACTCCTTCAATTGATTATTTTCATTTACATAATCTTCCTCCCTAGAATATGTTAAATGAAGCAGTCTCTGATAAAGGATCTTCTATGAAAGGTTTTCCCTAGAACATTTCTACATGTTTTTAAAATTTGTCTACGGGAAGAAACCGTGACATAGGCTTATTTCTCTATCATCAAGGTCTTTGACAATTGCAATGCAGTGGGGGAAAACACTGGAGTTAAAAGAATTTTATTTCAACTGTTCTTTTATTTAACAAAAGCAAATAAATTTACCTCTTAGCCTCAGTTTCCTCCTCCATAAAATGAGGATAACTCCTAACTCACAGAGCTATTGTGAACATCAAATAAGACCATGTAAACAAATATTTGTCTAACAATATAAGCAATTCAGCTGTTTGCTCTGGGAAGATAAACGATTTTAGTATACTTGGAATTTAAAAAGTTATAATTCTATAATGTCAGCAAAGTTTGGATAGCTTGTTGGATGCATCCCTTTCCTATCATTTATCTGAGGACATCTGCCTATTATTATCATTTGGCAATATGGTGAGTAAGACAATGAGTGTAATAGATTTAAGTTGTACAAACCAATGGGCTAGAACATAAACTCTCCAAAAGTTATAAAAGATCCAGGTGGTACCGAGTCTAAACAGGCTTGAGTAAAGTGCCTCAGTGGAGATATTGTCTAAATCATCGTTCTTAGTTTTCACTATGCCTCCTTGTAACACACTGGCTATTGAAAGTCACCAATAAACATATGTGCTCTGTTATGATCCGGTATTACTGGCCTCCTGAAAGCAAAGTACTTCCCTTGGGGTTTGCAAACAGATGTTACAGAGATTTTGTCTGCAGTGATGATCAGAACTTGGAACTTCAATGTCATTTTGCGACATCATAGTCCTTGTTTTAATAAATAGCTCCACTTTCACAAAAATTCAAAGTCTATAGCATGTTGCTTTTCAATGGCTAATTGTATCCCAGGAATCCACAAATTGTGTGATCCTAGGAATATCTCCCAAAGACTGAACAGATAGCATTTATAGGAACTGTACAGATGATATTCCAAGCTACAACATCTTGCTTCACTACTTTTAGACATTAGTCTCTTCTGAGATAATTGTGATCATTGTTATCCCTCATAAAGTTTCCTCTTTTTAACTGAAGGTGGTAATAGTATATATCTGTGAGAATTTCATACAATTTTAGAGTTGGAATTAATCTTAGCATCCAACTAGAGGTTTTACCTGGGCTCCACATACCCCAAGGAGTCTGTTGATAAATTTTAGGGGGTCTATGAATGTAGGTTATGAGAAAAGTTAGCCTTTGATTTCCTTTCAAATAACATGTATTTCATTTCATGTACCTAAATACATTATTCTGATAAGCAGTCCATAGACTTCACCATAGGGCAAAAAAAAGTCATTACAAAAAAGGTTAAGAGCCCCTGCACTAATCCAACAACATACCCCAAAATAATCTCCATTTCAAAAACCAAATAGTCTGTATTTAAGAACTCTAGTGAGGCAGCCAGTGCTACTTTGGGACAGTATTATAGTCAGGAAGTTTTTCCTTACATTGAGCCTAAATCTGATTCATTGCAATCTCCTCTCACTACTGGTAAGAATGTAAGTTATATACTCCTAATATGGCTCTCGACTCTCATAGCTCATGCTGATGGAATGTAGTGTTGTAAAGGTGAAAAGTCTTTGAGCATGTACCCAATGATGGCATGTATAGCTGTTGGCCAGAGAGCAGCGCAGGCAACTTCATACAGGCTAAAATAAGTTGGCCAAAGCAAATTTAAAGATGACTGTGAAATTACAGTGGTTACAACCTGTCTCAGTGTATCACACACACCCACAACCTTGAGATATATAGATAGATAGATAGATAGATATAGATATGTATATAATTTCTTAATTATTTGAGATAAAATAAGAAATTCCAGGCACAGACAATTTAAAACTATGAATGGATTATCCCATGCAATAAACATGAGAGAGGTTATAAGCCATGTGGGGATTTTTTTCCCATACCACAGAACAACAGACAATGTATTCAATTGAATTTTGATCTTGGAGTCACAAAAACCTAGATTCTAGTCCTGGATACTAAAAACTAATAAGTTCTAGATACTTATTGCCTGTATATCACTTCTCTGGGCCTCAGTATCCTCCCCTGTAAATTGAAGGTATTGGACAATGTGACCTCTAAGGTTCTTTCTAGCTCTAGTTCTATGATCTTATGGTCTTGTAAGGGAAGTAAAGTCATGTAGGATGCTACTTCCTAGGGAAAAAGTGGCAATTGTGGGAATGTTGTCCAAAAATATTGCTGGCAACCTTCAGCCACATTATTCTTGGATCATCAGTAGCAAACCATGTAGCACTTTTCTTTCTTTCTTATTTTAGTCCAGAAATTACCCACCAATATGGCAAAACAAATGGTCCCAAGATGGGATTGGGTGGTGGATGGAATATGTTGTACAGTCAGATTCTTCAGCATGAATAATTCATATATGCCTATGCAGGAGCTCAGAGACCATTTTGATAAATTCTTCATTCCAACTATTAACATGGCCACCTGTCTAATAATGACTAATCCCTGGAAAAGCTAGTCCAAACTATTTCTCTTCATGGACAGAACAACTGAAATGTACTTAACTTCACACTTGTAGTCAGATTGATTGCTTATCAATCAACTTCCAAGCAGTCAGTTTGATTGGCTATACAGACATAGCTCACATTTATAAAACAGCAATACGTATCTTCTGAAGGCATTTGCCATAATATGATAGTGTCATTCTTACCCAGGGGGTTATTTATTTTTGCAGAGTTATTCATTTGTTTGTAATGAAGTTTTCTGAACAACAAATTAAAAGCAATTACTTCTCCTCCCCACCCCTTCCCTTCCTACTCTCCATTGCTAACCCCACTGCAACAGAGAGACATGGTGACTTTAGACTGAGCAACAATGATATGATGTATTGCTCACTTAAGAAGGAGGATTTTTAAGGATGTAAGCTATGGTCCCCTTCATAATTCTCTGTTTTCTAAAAGGGAAGGAATATGACAACTTGTCTGCTTGTTATACATCATTTGAATACTAAAATCTGAAGTTGATTTGGTCAATAGATGAGTATTTTGTTGTATTGCTTTTATAAGCATATCTTTTTTCTATTTATGTTATAAACTATAAGCTCTTTAATAGTAGAAAGTCTCATTTCTCCCTTCATTATAATAATAGCTCACATTTATGTAGCTCTTTAAGTTTTGCAAAGAGTTTTACAGATATTTCATTTGATCCTTACAATGACCCTTGTGAAGTAGGTCCCCATTTCACAGATAAGAAAACTGAAGTTTGGATAGATTGAGTAATTTGACTAGTACCATCCAACTACTGAAAAATCTAGGGTAGAATTCTAATCAAGACATTCCTAACCCCAGGTCCAGCTTTCTATCCACTACTCAATGCTTTGCTCCCAGTGTCTAACACACTGCCTTACATATGAAAGATGCCTTTAAAAATATGTTGAATGACTTAATACTGAATTCCTTGCCTCCAAAGCCATTAGAAAGCATTTCTACTCTTGACTCCTACCAGGCGAGTGGTCTCTGAGAGTGGAAATCATTGTGATTGAGAATCTAGTTGTCCAGACAGTTCTGGATACCTTTGGCATTGCCTTATATATAAAGGACAATATATGTGTATGTATGTATGTGTATTTGTGTGTGCATATACATGTGTGTATTTCACTCACCTGAAAAGATCAAAATGGAAAGAGCATTCCCCACCCACATTGCCCCCTTGATTTTTCACGTGAAAGATCCAACCACACAAGATGGCAAGCTGCTCCCTTCCCAGCTTTTCTTCTAGCCTAAACCTAATTTACTTACTTGTAATATCACCACATGCTATCACAAAAATTAATTTGAAATCATAGGGCAGGGTCAATGATTTCTTTCCACAGTGAAAGATAAAAGAGGGGAATTGTAATTTAAGCAAAGCCCTTCTATAATTAGTGACAATGAAAGAGAAATATTCATAATTACATCAAAGCACTCTTGACTGTGCATTGTTTTTATTTCCTCTTCTTCTCCTTCCTGTCCCCACAGCCCTCCGGCACTTTTCAGACTACCTTAAACACAAAATTGATTTTTAGGAGGCTAGGATAAAAAAGAACTACTGAAAAGATCCTGGAATGCTGACAGATACTTGGAAATCCAGGGGAAAAATCTTGGGTCATCTTATAAAATGGATTATACGAACTGTCTGCATGGGATGCAGATGTCAGCAACAAGCAAAAACGCTCTCCAGAGAAGCTGTCTATACATAGTTTCTTCTATGGGAAAATCCTATGTCTTTCTGTATTTAGGGGAAGCAAAGGGAGAGTGGGGTTGGAGAGCTCTGTTTCATCCATGAGCATAAACATCAGGCTGATTTTGAGAAGTGAGCCAAACCAAAAATAGCCTAGAATATTGTTACACTATTTTAAAAAATAGTATATATTTTCCCTTCTAAATCTGGCATTCTGAATACCTCATTTTAAACAAGCCAGAGATTGCAAGTTTGAATCTGTTTGGATAGAGGAGAATTTATATAAATGTTTTGTTCAAGCCCAAAAGGGAAGGGGAGTTTAAATATACAGTGCATGAAAGATGCATGTACAACTTCAAAACAGCTTAGTGCACAGAAGGGCAAAACTCAGCCGAACCCTGTTACTCATTCCCAGCAGTCTCTAAGGGTAAATATCTCACAATTTGCAACATTGTTTCAATGACCCAAACAGTAAGAGATTAACCAAAACTTCAGAACTGTCCCTTTCTCCCTCCTGTTTCCTAGAGGAAAGGGGGGGGGGGGTGGAGGAGAAAGGAGGTCAAAAACAAATGGAAACAAAAACTGCATTTTGCATCCTTTTTCTGCACTTGAGAGAGAAAAAGGAGAGAGATAAATCTGTATAATACTGAACCAAATCTCTTTAATTCCAGGCAGCTTTTATCATTCAGTCACTGAGTCTGTGTGTGGAAAAATTCATGCTAATTCCCCCTAGCAACAGGCTCAGCCTATCAGGAGACTCCATACGCCATGCAGCTGCCAGCCAGCAAGAATAACTCTAAGTAGGTCAGGCCTGTATTTCTAAAAATGCTACGGTCTAGTAACCCCACTGTCCCGTCTGTCTGCCCTGCCCCATAATAACCTCAATTGCTTGGTGACACAATGACATACTACCCTGTTAGAGTGCAATCAAATCATGCTGCATTATTCTGGCGTGAGCATCTCTGCAGGATGAAGGACCCTTTGAGGGACAGCATTAATCAGGCAGCCATTCACGTCCACTAGCACTTCACTCTGGAAATGGGTCCTGCATTAATGACCAGCTGTTTGAACTAACACAAACAAAATAATGTCTTCCACCCTGTTGGGTGCACAGAATACACTATTCTGATCCAGCAAGTTACGCTTATTGACTAAATCTAGGATGTAAATTAAACAGGCTCAGATAATGTCAGCTTCAGGAACCTCAAAGTAAGTATATTTAAATTATATTACATGCAATGATTTAATATACACAATCTCCCTTGCCTATGACTTTGCTTAAATCATATTTTTTAAAAGAATGCATGCACAGGTAACATCATAAATATGCACAGATCACTAAAAAAGTCCAAACATGGAACTGAGATTGACTTCTCCCCAGGCTCGGAAACAAAACAGGGCAGGAGCAATTGGGCAGCGTGAACACAGATACAAAATGGGAGTCAACATTCTAAAGCTACAGACCAATCAGGAAGTACCTCCCACCATCTCTGCGTAGGGGCTACAGCCACAGCCTTACCCTCATCTCCAAACACTGGAAGGAACAAGAGAAGAAAATGAAAACAGTCTTTAAAAACTCAGCATTTATGCACAGTACTTTGTGGCATTCTAAAAATAACTAGATCACTCTGCTACTACATGTGCCTTGTTATACCTCTCTGTTTCAATGACTCCAAATAGCATGTCTTCCACAATGGCAATTGGCTTTGGTGAGGGATCGATATTTGGGAAAATGCATTATCATTCATTTTCAGAGAGTTTCATGTATTTGATTGAATCACAAAACAACATTTTCTTGGATGGTTAATCTGCATTTTTTTAAAGGGCATTTAATGAATATGTGCCCTCTAACAAGCTGATAATTCAGCCTTCAATTATACAGAATTCAGCATCTTAAACATGTAATTCATTCATATTTGATTTATGAACATAGCAGATTCATTAATTCATTTGCCCTTGTTTGAACTGGGCTTGATAACTTAGTTATGACTATCTCTACTTTGTAGCACACATCACATAGTTATTCTTGGAGAGACACGGTCACTGACGTAACCATGAGTTGCTAATTACAAGTTGCTGACAATTCTCCTTGTCTGTGTTGCTTTGAAGTTCGAACTCTGTTTCTATCCTACATGCTTGCTTGCGGTTCATTCTGCATCTCCCTCTCCCTCTTCTATTTCATTTTCAGTCTCTCTAGAATCATAGCGTTGGAGATAGGTGCAAAAATGATCTGATTTCACCAATCTCCCCACCCATCTTTCTCTGCACACATATCTATAGTTGGGGAGTACAGTAATAAGATTCCTCCCCTTCTTCCTCCCCCTGCAGGAATGTTACCCAACAGCTGGCCAAACATATTCCAACACACAGTAATGCCTTTGTAGAACTAGGAACAAATTATGGGAGGGTCAAATAGGCATACTGTAGGACCTCACATTGACTAGTGGGCCATCGCCTCATCTTGAATTGGGGGCTGACTTGACTGGGTTGGGGTAGCAATTACAGATGAGCCTCTTTCATCCTCAGAGTTGAAATGGGAACTGAGGCTCACAGTAGGCAACAGTGCTGGCAGTCCTTGCCACTCAGTATCAGATTTGCTCACCACTTGGACAAGGCCAACTCAAATAAGACACGAGTTTTCTCAGTATCAACTCTATGTCCATGTTATGACAAATCCTACTGACGTTCAAAACACAATCCCACAATCACACCAAAAAGAAAAGACCTATACGTAATCTATATCTATAATTGTTTTTCTCCATAGACAATTATAGATATATCTATCTCCATAGCTAATTATAGATGCAGATATGTATGCACATCCTCTATCTGACCAACTTGCTGCAAATGTCAGCACCACCTCTTTTCTTGGGCGGGGATTTTTTCTTTCTTTTTCTTTTTTTTAATTATTGGCTGGTTTTGGAATTCTTTTTTTTTTTTTAAATGTAAACCTAACACTGGGTTCAGCTCAGTTGAGCATTTGGCCATCTGAAGCCTGTGGCAGTCAGCTGGTCCCAGAGTCATCTGGGATACATTTATTTTGATTAGATTGATCAGATTTCTATTTACAGTATAGAATTTTTCACCATACTGGATACAGCTGTGTTTACAGAGATTTTTAAGAAGAAGAAAACAAAACCCCACAATCGGTCTCAGCACAGCACTGAGGAGTCAGAGCTTCAAGGAGTTAAATCAGAGGGAGATGCTTTCACATTAACAAGAAAATTCTGCATGCGATGGCTGTGACCAAGCGCGCACTACTCAGGAAATGGGTGTCGAACTGGAGCTGCAAATATAAGCTGCAATCAAGCCTCATCCAGCAAAGTGACAAACTTTCTGTGTAAAATGGTCAGAAATCTCGTTTTCATGTCTACACATGCATGCACATGCATCTAACTCTATACTGCAGAGCTGTTGTTTTCTCTGGGGACACTGGTGCAGCCACCTAGCTCATCAGTTTCTTCCTTGACAGCATCGGGGACATTCAGACTACAATTTACAGTTCCTCCATCCATACACTTTGTTATAAATTATGCCATCCTCCCTAGAATGAGAATGCACAGCATCAGACAATCAAACAGCATTCAGCATCTCTTCTTTCTTTCCATGCGCTCCCTGGCTCTGTTTTTCCTCCTGGCTCTGCCTTGTCAGGCGGACCCATCAGATACCTTATTTATCCATCTTCAGCACCACTCTGAGGTAAAATGCCACCGCATCTCTGCATGGTTTTCCCCAGACTAATCCCTTTGAGCAGCACAGGCTGAGTGAGTGTAGCTGGTGCCCTTGTCGTGAAGTGGATTAGTTGGCATTGGCACGATATAACACATCTAAGCTTCCCTTTGCCCACCCTTTTGCTTCCTACCCAACCAACCCCATATCTTCTGCAGCTTCACCCCGGTCCACGGACCCTTCTTTCCCAGCAACAACAGGAGACCGTGGCCAGGCTTCCGTGGGCAGCTCCTTCTAGAACGCTGCGCAGATGGATAGCTCTCGCTTCGGATGTGCCATGATGAAGGAGTGGCAGGGAATCAGAAGCAGCAGCAGTAGCAGCTCAGGTAACCAGGGGGAAGCTTGGCATACCAACAGCAATGCAGCACAGGAGCTTTGGGGGAAGATAGTCTTGCTTCCAAAGAAAATAAAAAAATACCCGAAAAACCAAACCAACACGGCTCAACGCCTGCAGGGGTTGAAAAACAGAAACAAACCAAAAAAATCAAGAGTTAAAATGAAGGAAAAAAATTGTATAGATCAGAATACTTCGGGCGACTTTTATTTCTGACGTTTCTGGTTTTATTTTCCACCCCGCCCCCTCCAAAATCTCTTCTGTTGCTGAACGCTACTGTCCATGAGTGCCGAGTCACAAAGGCTCTGTCTCCAAAGCGCTGCAAACCCAGCATCACATGAGAAACCACATGACGAACTGGATTCGGCTGCTGATGTGGTCAACTATTTCACTGAAGGAGGGGGGAGAACAAAAATGCCCAAGTGAAACGTGCCCTTCTCCCCTTTGGTAAGAAAGAGTTGTTGCCCTTGAACAGACCGACCTGAAGTATGTATATGTATGTGCATGTGTGTGTACGTGTGTGGCTCTATACCGAAATTTATATGTGCACACACATACACTAAAAGAAACCATGGATACTTCAAGAGAGTCAGAGGATGCTGTTCCACAGACACTAGCTGGATGGCAGCAATATTATTTCTCAGTTGTATTAGTCAAAGCTGATTCCACTTAAGTGAATTCCTGAAAAGCATACACCATGTCTTCATAGCATGAACAGGCTTGGAAAACCAATTCTATTATCTGTCCCTGCAATCTGTATCTGAACCTGCATTCTGAATAATTTATTTTTAGACTAATAAGATGCTTGCCAAGGCCGCTCCCTTTCTTCAGTGAGCAGCACAGGCAATATTCACCCAAGTGGGAAAAGCATATTTCTTTGTAGGGAGGAGACAGCTTTCATCATTTTCAGAAAGGCAATCTCTTATTAAAACACACACACACACACACACACACACACACATACACATACACAAAACAATAAACTCCCACGAGTAATCAGGAAAAACAAGCAAAATATTTCTGCTTCATTGAATATGACATGACTCTTACTTGCAATTTGGCAAATGGTGGTGATATTTTTCTAACATTCATGGAGGCAATGAGAGCTCTTAAGCCGTACTTAAATTGCTACTGCTCAGTTGGAAAAGAACAGGTGCTGGCTGTCACTCCTCTGATGAGGCACCAGGTATGTTTTACTATCAATGTCAGGGTAGCCTTTTCCCCAGTCTTAGGCATGGCCCCAGAGTGTGCTGTTTGTGGTCAAGTCTCTTAAAGTTAATAAGCTCTTCTGTTGGAGTTATCCTGCTCAGGGTGTGGGGTGGCTGACTGATTTTTTTTTTTAATCTGACTGTAGTGACTGATGGAATCAATTCCATTTAACAGAAAAAAGATAAATGCCCACAACTTTACAACTTGCTTTATAATCAAAGCTGAGATGGCTCCAGGGTTTTTTCTTCCCCACTGTCTGCAACACTATGGGTCTGATTAACCATAGTCCTCCCTATCTCCTGCTGGGAGAATGGCAACTGATTTCCTCAATCAAACAAATGGCTATTAATGTGTGTCACTGCTTTCTACAAGGTCAAAGAAACGAGAGTGATTTTAGAATGATTTTCCAGTACATCCACATAGGGACAACATGGAAGAGAGATTGTGCTTTGTCCTGGGCTCCTCATCTACTAAGATGATACTGTAAATTGCTGGAGTAATAGGGTTCTCTTTGGCTCCTATTAGAAAAGGGTAATCAACAGGTGGCACTTCCACATCTCTGGATGAGATTCATATAAAACTCATATGCAGTGCTCCTTGTATTCAGAGGAGACCTATAATTTGATGTATGCACATCATTAAAAAAATTGCTTCAATTACTATTTTGAAAGAATCTCTGAGCTCAATCAGACCCTCACCTAAAAATGCTGAGTTTTGTTATCTGAGGGCAAAATGTAACTAAAAGCGAAAATTGCTTCATTTCCAACCTTCTTGTGAAACAGCAAGTCTTTTAAAGATAAGGCTTATACAGTTAACAGGCTAAAGAAAACATGTACACTCACTAGATATAATATACAAATATCCAAATCTGAATATCCAACTTTGATATCTTGAACTATCAGTTATCTGCTGAACATTCCTACCTGAGGCATCTTGTAAACATTTCAAACTTGGTCTATTCAAAATGGCATTTATTGTCTTCTCTCCCAACCCCATCCTCTTTTCAAACTTCCTACTTTCTTCTGAGGGCACCCCAAGTCTTCTAGAGATAAACTTGACTCGTCCATGACTCGTCAGTCTCTCTGACTCTCACATATCCCATCAATCACCAAGTATTGTCTATTCTATTTTTACAATATCACTTCTATCTATCCCTTTCTCTCTCCACTCTCTCAGACACAATACTAGGTCAGGCCCAAATAACCTCTCTCCTAAGATTATTGCACCAGCCTCTTTGACCTCAGTTTCTTCCTGGGTTTGCCATCTCTAGATTCTCACACAGATTTCTTCATGTCACCATCAATTCAAAACTGATTCCGTATTGGCTAAAGAAATCTTCAATTCTACATAATTTGGCCCCTGTTGTGCATTTTCTTAGTATTATTTCATGTTAGTTCCTTTTATGTAATCTCTATTTGTCAAACTGCCTTACTAGATGTTCCCTGTACAGCACACTTTTTTCCCCTATCTCCATGCCTGCCCCAGTGTTCTCTCCATACCTTCTCCTCAGATGTTCACCTCCATGCCTCAGAATTCCTAGTTTCTTTCACTACAACATAGCTCATGTGTCACTTGCTACAAAAGAACTTTCCTGATTTGTGTGTGTGCCTGAGCACACCCACACCCACACAGACACGCACACACATGCACACACCCACACGCACATACACACACACAGAGTTTAATGCTCTGGATTTCCACTGTCTTACTTTATACTTACATGTCCATACATGTTATTCTTCACCTCCAGCAGGATGGAAGCTCATTAAAGTCTAGTACTGACTTCTTTTGTCTTTTTATATCCAGAAACTAGCATGAAGCCCTGCACAGAGTAGGAGCTTTCTGAATACATGCCTACTGTCTCCTCTCGCACTTACATTTTATTTGCTCTCTGTTGTTTGGTTCTCTAAGTACCTATGACCGCTGGAACAGCTTGTAATTGTTGCAAACCTTTACGTAGTGCTACTGAACTGGCAAGACTTAGGTATATAACCATTAGGCGGCATATAATGAAATTATGTTTCATTAAGTTCATGAAACAATATTCACAAATATTTTTAATGATGATCCTAAAAATTATCTGTAAATTATTATTTTTCCTCCTCCCATTTCTAAATTGTGAATGCTTCCCTTCCCCCCACCAAGGCTTGACTCTTTTTCTTCTCTCTCTACATACACTCCTTACAGTGAGAGCTCATCTCTTCTTACAGTTTCAACTGACCAATCTATGTCTATGGTTACATAGGGGTATAATTGTGTTCCAGAGCCATTGAGGATAGTAAGGGACATCATTCACCTTTCCTCCTGACCTAAGCCCCCCTCACAATTTTCCCATTACTGTTAATGGCACTACAATTCTTTTTGGCTCGTAGGCTTGAAAACCTAGGAGCCTTTCCCATGCGATGGAATCTTTCCCCTTCCTACATCTCATCTCAAATCTTTCACCAAGTCCTCTTGATCTTTCCTTCACAATATATCTAAGTTTTATAATTGTCACAGCCACATTCCTCTTCTGGGCCCATATGTTGGTTATTAAAGAAAAATCACTTAACTGGTTTCCCTACCTAGTCCTTTTCACCTACTCATATCTAGCCAATCTTTCAAAGCCTATCTCAAGTTACACCTCCCTAATGCACCCTTTGTTAGTAATTGTAGCAGTGATTTCTCCCCTTTCTAACTCTCCACAGAATTTATTTTCTGTATTATACACTATTTCAATTTACGATACTCCATTTACTACTTTCCAAAACTATTTATTGCAGTGTTCACCAATTATTTCATGTACATACATCTTTTTCTCCAATAAGATTATTAACAAACGCAGTGATAGTGTGAATGGGAAGGGGTAGACCTATGAAAACAGAATGAAACCTGAGCATCAGAATAATGTTCCTGAAAAATTGAAAGATCTTAAATTATAAAGAATGCTGAATTCTGTTTGATATGATTCATTTTACTAAGGCTGTAAAATGTTCCAGTATTTTAGGGTTTTTTTTTTATTTTGAGGGTCAAAATTAAGCGGTTTGCCAAGCATAAACTCTGGTAACCAGAAACTTAAATAAGACCCCACCCCCATTTCCTGAGCATTCTTGCTAATGAAGGTGAATATGACATATTGGATTTCGAAGTAAGGAAGAGAGGCTATTACCTCACATTAAAGCTAAAAACCTTTTAATAACCTTTCTCAGAAGCAGTAAAATAACTGAGCTTTTAATGTCCAAATATATCTTAGTGAATAGCAGGTAAATCATCACTGGCCAGAGAAAAGCTCAAGCGGTAGTTTTAGGAGAGCTAGGGCATTCAAGAACATGTTTAAACTTAATGTGAAAAAAAAAAAGCTCATCATATAGATATAGAAAATAATCATACAGTTCCGTTTTGGAAATATAATTCTATTCAAATTTACTTTGGGTCAGTCATTCCTCCTTATTATTCTTATGCTATTTCAAATAACCTTGGTTTCAAGATTGGGAGATTTCAAAAGTGATTGATATCATGCTAAGTGGACTGGTCTAAAACAAAGCACCAAATGGTATGCTTTGAAATGAGGAAGCTCTTTTTAGAAAGAGATATGGATAATGTGTATACCCATTTGTGGGGAAATCTCAGTTAAGCTTCTTTGGATGTCACTTTGTAGGGAAAATGCCATGGAAAATGTGAAAATTACATTCGTGTGATTAAGAATCATAAAACCAAAAATATGAACACATGTACCTTAACGTTATAATCCTGAAAAACAGTAGTAGCATGGTGATATTTTGCAGATCTATGCACTTAATTAGTAGGTTGTTAGATGACTAAAAATGGTATGCAATAAATTTTTATCCCCAAGAATAAATTCAGGATTAGGATGAGTGTTTTTTTTGTTTGTTGATTTTCGTGAGAAGGCTGACAGAGTGACTAATCGCTGTTATTTGGCAAATTACTGATCTCACCTCCCCCTGCTACCCAGGATTATGGCCCAGGTCCATTTTACAAGGGCCAAATGGCCATTTTAAGGTGGAAAGACTGTGTTTGTTCACCTGTGAATAGTTTGACCTTAGACTCAAGCCACACTGTCAGGAAGTCAGCTTTTCCATGCTCTTTACAGTAAACAAAGACAGTATGGCTTGACTCCAAGTGTTACAGAAGGTCAGGGACCAAACTGCATGAAAGACAAAGACTGCTTCCAGAAATTGAAGTCCAAAATTAAGTGAACAACATGAAAATTCCAAACTGTGCTCACACTGCTTCTCACCATTCAGTTCAGGCAGCATTAACATGTAACCAACATAGATGCATAATTGACACACTCACTGCCAAAGAGAACACGAATTGCAGATTGCTCTTCAGTAGTAAAATTTCATTTAATTTGGATTAATTACAGGGAAGCCAGCATGATGAAATGTACCATATCTTTACATCATTACATGCAGCAACTAAAAATTTCTAGCACTCTTTCTTGCTATAAGATTTGCTTTATTTAATATATAATGATATTTTAAAGTCTTTTGGGCTTTTTTCTCTGTCCACATCCTCCTTGACCAAAAGTTGCAGGATTTGACATTCTTAAACACTTTCCCCCCCAGATACTATGTCATCTCTAGGTTTGTTTTAATAATGCTTTCTCCTGTTCTTCCCCTTACCTTTTTGACTACTCCTTCTTAGGCTCCTTTGCTGAATCATTATCTATATCAAGACCCCTAATAGTGAATGCCCCTTAAGTTTCTATCTTGGTCCTTTTCTTTCTCTGCAGTTTCTTTATCATGACCACATTACCTCCCAATGGTTAAATTGTCATTCCAATGCAGATGATTCCAAAATCTATATAACCTGGTTCTAATCACTTTTCTGAGATTCAGTCCCACAGTACCAACTGCCCGCTGGACATTTCAAATTAGTCGACCCATTCAGATCATAATCTCAAATAATCTAAAACAGAACATATATTTTCCGTCAAAGACATTCCTTCTCTAAATGGCCCTTTGTGTCTGTCAAGGGTGCTACCTTCCACCTGTCACCCAGGTTCACAAACTCAGAGTCATCTTCAACTCTTCAATTATTCTCATCTCCTATAGCCATCCAAATGTTGACTGTTTTCAGTTTTACTTCCACAAACTCTTTCACATTTGACCCCTTCCTTCTTCTCACAGTGCCACTACCCTAGTTTATACCTCATCACTTTTTGCCTGGACCATTACACCAGCCTTTTAATTGGACTCTCACAGCTTTTAGTCTCCCCTCTCCAATCCATATTGCATATAGCTGTCAAAAAAATCTTCCTGATCATATCACTTTCATGCTCATTGACATTCTATTACCTCTAGGATAAAAACACAAATGCATCACTTTGCCATCTAAATTCCCACATACCCTAGTTTCAGTTCCCTTTCTAGATATTTCAACCTATTCCCCTTTACCCACTCTACAATCCAGACAGCAAAATTGTTCGTTTTGAACTGGGCACTCCATCTTCCATCTGTGTGCCTTTATATTGTCTGATCTCTACCTCTTAGAATCCTTAGTTTCTCTAAGGTTTAATTCCATAGAAGTCTTCCCCAGTTATCAGTGCTCCTTTAACTCTCCAGATGATGTTGCACTTATTTTTCTATTTGACCTCAGAGGGTAGAACCAATAACAATGAGGAGAAGTTGCAAAGAGATATAATGCCAGAGGAAAAACACTCCTTGAACGGGAGTTATAGTCTATAAATAAAACCAGATGCACTGGAGGGTGGAAGGTTTCTCTTCCTTGGAGATCATCAAGAATCAACTCCATGACCACTTGTCTGATATGTTTTAGGGGGAATCCTTTCATGTTTGGGTAGAATTACTGTAAATGGTCACTAATGCTCCTTCCAAGTGGAAAATTCTGGGTTTTATGAAATGTGGCATAGATATGGTAGAATTTTATAACACCTTGAGGTCAGAGATCTTCCTGACTTTATTCCATTTTGTTTTTCATTCACTTATAAAATCTAGGCAGTTTTAATCTGTGATTTCTGGAAATACAATATAAGGCTTAATTTTTTTGTCACAGTTTTCAGGGATTACAATAATTTTCAACTTGACTTTCCTTGGAGCCTATTTTCCAGGTCAATTGTAATCTTCTTTTCCTAATCTTTTGATTTCCTAATAATTTTCATTTTTTTATGTAGTCATTGAGTTCTGGTTGGTCCATTCCAACTTTCTGAGATTCCACCATTCAGGTAAGGTTTTCTACTTAATATTTTAAAATATTCCCATTCCAATTCTTTCCTCCAGAGTTCTTTAAAAAAAATCTCTTTGTTCACTTCTAGGTATTCTTGTAGTCCTTGTGGCTATGTTCTTTTTTCCACCCTCTGAGACTTCACTTGTAGTTTTTATGGCATTATTATTTTATTCTGGGCATCTCTTGACCCACAACATCTCTTCATATTGTTCAATATCTTTTTTCTATTTATTCATGTCTCCAGACTCAGTTCCAGTTTTAAGACTGTTCTAGAGCCAGACACAACCCTTCACAGATTCTTGAATTGTGCTGGTTGGTCTTGACCTTGCTTTTCTGAATTTCTGCCACTGACTTCCATTTTCCCATAAAGTATCTGTACTCAAAACATTGACAGGATTCAATGTCTCTGGTCAGGGTTCTCTTGTTGGCTATCACCAACAAGGGTATTGCATATGTTTTTCTATTAACCTTGGGTTTCTCAGGCAGTAGTGCTGCTACTGACTTCCATCCTTCTTAGGGCTTTTTCAGTCAGGGAGTAGTCATGGACTTCTCTGTTCAAGACACTAGCAAAGGTTTTGTCCTGTTTACCTGTGCTCATGTTGGCTTCTCTAGCAGTAACTTTATGTGTATTCCTGAGCTGAATGAAGGAACTTCCTGATGAATTTGTTTAGATTTCTTGGTCTTTGTTCAATCTGGTACTCTTTATAGATCAATGTTGGGATAAAAGTTGGAGAGTTGGGCTCCTCTGTGAACTTTCATACAGCCATCTTCACTGGAAGCTTCCTCTTTCCCTATGAAAAAGCACAGAAAGAATAAAAAAGGAATGGACTATAGTAGCAGTTTTGAAATTTTACACATTTGTAACAGAAATTCCATTCATTCATTCATTCTACAATCTCAAAAAAAGGATGGGAAAATCTGAGCTATCCAGATAATAAGGGTTGTCATAATTCACACATAAAACTGGGATAATATTTTCTCTCTAAGAGTTCCTATCTCCAAGGGATCAAAATTGAGTAAAAAAGGAATCTTAATTTTAAAGATGATTCAAAAACCTTAACTAAGTAACAAAGTAGTAACAGCAGCATGAAAAGTACAGATCCTTCTGTTCCATTAAAAAATTTACTAAATTCAACAGCTTAGGAAACTCTGGAGTGTTAGAGGAGAAACACTGTCACAGCAAATTTTTTTTTTACTGTTTTCACCTCTAAGATATACTATTGCCCCAAGGAGGACCAAGATAATCAGGAACCTGAAACACTGAAACAGATTCCAATTTGGGCTTGGTGGCACAAGACTTGTAATCCCTACTAGTGGGAATGCTGAAACTCATGGACCTCTTGAGTGTGCTAGTTCTAAAGCAGACTAACATCATCAGGCATCCATGTTAAATTCAGCTCCAAGATGGTGAACCCTAGGAATGACGGGCCACCAGACTGCCCAAGGATGAGTAAACTAACCTAGGTTGAAAATGGAGAAAGTCACAGCTTCTATGAGTATTAGTAGTGGGACTGGGCCATATGTGGCCACTGCAACAGATTCTGTAAAGGGCTAATAGAAAATAATGTCTAATTTGGAAGAGAAGATCCTATATATTGACAGAGTTCAAGATACATCAGGGACAAAAGAAAGAAGCAAGAAGTAGGCAATAAGAAAGCCTCAGGGCTTGAAGGCAAATCAATTTGGCAAAAACCTAAAATAAAGTAATTGGGTAAATCAAAAGAAGTGTCCAAGTATGTCCAAAAGATTTGCTGCAATTTGCTGCTCAGACTTTTAATCTAGAGTATACTAGGTCAGAGGTGTCAAACACACTCCCTAACCAGATTAAAATGTAATTGAAAAATATTTAACAACAAAACAATAGAACATATGTACCCTGCATGGATCCTTATATATGGTTTAGTGGACAATATGTCTATTTGAGTTTGATACCACATTGCTAGATCACCATCTCCATTTCAACACCAAATATCTTTAATGTTTTTCTTTCCAATTCATTTCTCAATTCTACTTCAACATAACTCTTAGAGGAAATTGTCTAAGGAATGGCAAAGGACAATGAAGATGCTACTGGAAAACAATGACAATTCTTTCTTGTCTTTCTGTGCTGCACTCAGATAACATGAAACAAAAGGATTAGCAAGATAATTCATCCTTCGAACACAATACCATAACCAAGAAATTGACTCCTGACCCATCTTCCTTCTAGACTTGTATTAAGGTTACCTAAGTAATTACAAGGAACTTGTGCCTAAAGACAAAGAAATAATACACATTCATTATTAAAGAATATTTCATTTATAAAGCTTTTATACAATATACCAGTTAGATAAATTAAGTGAAATGGTCTGGAGGTCCTGATGTCATTACTCTAGGGTAGAATAAGATATTTAAGTAGACATACAATTACAAAGATTCTTGAGGAGAAGCACAATGAAATAAATGTCACAGTAGGATATCATCATTTTCCCATAATCCAAATGTCTTCTTCAAATGCCTTTAATTAGCCACATTGAGAAAACCTTTGGTTTAGAAGATCTCATTTTGTTCACTTTTTTCAAAAACTACAACCATGACAACAAAGTTCTCTTCATGCCAATCATCAGCTCTCACAATGGGATACATTCTCAGACACAGTCCTCTAGAAAAGAAGGAAATAATGGCTTATGGTGATCATAACAGAAAATCAACTCATCTTGAGCTCCTGAGCTGAAAGAAAAATTAACTGCAGGATAACTCTATGATCTTTAGATCCTCCAGTCCTAATACACAGATCAAGAAAGTAATTCTTTTCACTAAACACATTTTAAGTAATATATTTTTTTCCTCAGATCAAATAAACTGAAAAAAGATTGGAAAGGAAAGCATTATCTTATAGATTATTATAGACAGTGATTCCTATGACAAATCTTTCTTAGTCCTTCACTACTTCTATTTCCCCAAATCTGGCCTCAGAGTCCCTAGCCTACTAACCAGTCCTAACCTTGTCAGCCCTCTAACTGAGGTGTCAATTTTTTGGCATCTGGGATTAGAGGCTTAAGCCTGGAACCACAGAGCTAGAATAAAGAGAATCCAGCTGGGATGTAACTAACTATGTGTGAACACTTTTTCAGCACTCTGTACGTGTAATTCAAATTGGATGAAGACTGAAAGATGGACAGATGATAATGAGAGACATTTCTGCTTTTATAAAACATATACATGATAATATAGTGATATAGACTTTAAAATATTAACAGTTACTCCCTAGACCCACCGGTAAACACCAGTTTAGCTGATATATTAAAAGAAAAAAAACTGTCAATTTATTGGGAGCAGAGTAAATGAACATTTTGTAAAATATTTAGCAAATTTTGACACTCTCCATTCATGTCTTTAAGATTTTTAATGGAAATGAAGTTTTGAAGCGATCCACACTTAGGAAGCTAAGTAAGTACATTTAACCCTTGGACTGCAAGAGGGTGGTAACATTTTCATTCTATGTGAGAGATATAAGTAAAGTCAACATGTGCTTCAGAAGTTTCATGTTAGTCTTAAGGCTTCTCCACAGTAAGGCACTATGCTCGTCATCTGATCTTCAACTACTGGAACAAAAAGCAGAGATCAGACTTCTGTAGCTTCCAGGATATAAAGTAAAGAAGAGAAGAGAATGGGGGAAAATTCAAAATGGGGACGTGTCCTTTTTTTCCCACTGAAAACTGTAGATATGGTTTTAAAAAGTACAAAGTTCTGTTTCTCTGTGCAAGTTCTTCATTAAGAATAAACGGGCAAGGCCCATCAGAAGCAAGGGGTGTGACAAGGAGAGAATTCTGGTAGAATAGTGAAGAGCCCAGTCATTATAGAAACTATAGTGCCTGGTGCATCATCCTCTGGACCAGGGGTTCTTAAAGGCAGGGTCCACAGACAACCAGGGAGTTCATGGATGATTTCAGTGGGGCTGTGATTGTGGACAGGAGAAAATAATTACATCTTTTTTTTTCACTAACTTCTAACTAAATTTTAGATTTCCTTCCATTATGAATGTAGACAACAAATATTATTCTGAGGAGTCCATAGGCTTCATCAGACTAGCAATGAGGTCCACGACAGAAAATAGGAGACAAGCCTCCGTTCTATCCCTACGTAGGTACTGCCAATTCCAATACATAGGTACTGTAAAGGAGATAGGAAAATAATAGTAGAAAGTTATTGACATGAAAAACGGATTTAATTTTAAAAAGACTTCTATAGGAAGTCTAATTCTGTCCAGTCTTCAGAAAAATTGCTCTAATCATGCTGAAAAAATATATCTGACAATGAAAAGGCACCATTGTGAATCACCATACTGAATGAGAAAATGTCATATTTCAAGTACAACTGAAGACTGCTAAAAGTCTATGTGTAGATAAATAATAGACAAATAAATAATAGATAAGACATCTCCTACTACCTTTTTTTGTCTATAATGCACCTCTCAATACTTGATTCTACCACCAACTCACAAACAGATCATATTCCAAAAGAATACACACACACACACACACACATATGTGTGTATATACATGTATATATGTGTGTATATTTATTTTCATGTAGTCATTTCATATATTTTAATATATTTTCCAGGGACTACCATTTTAAATATATGTTAAACATATACATTACATATATACATATACAAACACATATATTTTAAATGGCAGTCTCTATAAAAAATCTACCAATGATCACTTAAGTTATGAGTACAATTGTGCCAGATACTTCATAGGTAAATAATACCACTGCTATGAGTACTCACTTCATATCTACACAAATTAAACCCCACCTCCATAGTTAAAGAAATTCATCACCTCATGGCCAAATCTAAGGCAATAATAAACCTCTCACAACTTATTTCTGCAAATTCTTGGATAACAGACAGAATTATCCATCATTGGGCTATTACTTGAAATCTCTGTGGCTTGGGAGGACTTGTCAAAATTTGTTGTTTTTCAGTCATTTTTCAGTTGTGTCTGACTCTCTGTGACCCCATTTGGGGTTTGCTTTGCAAAGATGCTGCAGCAGCTGGAGAAGTAACAGGAATAAGGAAACTGAGATAAACAGGGTTAATGATTTACACAGGATCACAGAGTCAGTTAAGTGTCGGAGCCCAGGTTTGAACTGAGGAAAATGATTCTTCCTGACTCCAGGCCCTGAACTCTATGCACCACCTAGCTACTCCTCCTGACCTGCCGGCAATTCCACATTATAATAAGGTATGAAATATGAGCTCAGCAGAATACTTCAGTTACATTATAATTTAACAAGATTTGGGTGGGTATGGCCCATCAAAACGTAGTAGAGAGACATCAGCATGTAGAGGAAAAACTTCCTCCTGATTTAGAACAGATACATACTGCATAGTCATGCAGATGACACGGAGTATATTGTAGGTCTATCTATAAAAGATGTGACTTCCAACTCCTGTCATGCCAGCTGGCTGAAAAGGCAATTTCTGCATCGTCATATAGCCAAAGTCCTGAGCATTGCTGAATGAGGGAGAAATTCTGAAGCAATATATAAAATAGAGATGGCATTAAATAAATGCTTGAGTTATATAGGATTATTGCCTTTTAAAGTTGGAAGATAGACTAAAAGTCTATCTGCCCTATTTTAAGCCTGAAGAAAGACACTCAAAGAGAGAAGCAGAGATTTGAAACAACCATACAAGAAGTATGAGAGCCAACTAAAGAATAAAAGGATTGCCACAAAGAAGAGAAAGTCCAGTCAAGATGAACCAACTTGTAGCAGTCCAGGTTGGCATGGTTATGTGATTTACTCTGGCACTATATAGCAGCATGATCATAGGAACAGAAAATGAAGGTGGTTCGGAATTTAGATCTGGCAACACAAAAGTAGAAGTAGAACCAAGGAACTAAGAATTCATGAGCTGATCAGTGCATAATTGATCTTATTAACTATGGTGTCAAGAAATAAGATGGAGCAAGGGTGATGGCCTGAGAGAGTGGGGAAGTATGGAGTAACTGCAGATCACGTGGAGGATACAAAATATATTTAGGCAGTGTGGGAAGAGAAGAAATTGTAGTCTGGAAGAATTTAAAAGCCCTGGGACATGAAGATGGAACACGTGTGAGTGATAACCATGCCTACATATGGATGAGGCAGAGATCATAGGAGTGGAGGTGATGGATGTGCAGCAGAGCCACAGTATCTGAGGGTACATCAAGTTCCTAAAGATGAGGGCAAAGGATTGAGATAGAAGGAAGACATCAAGTCAGGTAGTAAACTCTTTGAGAAGGAAAGAATATACTCAGAGATAGTAGATAATTGCTGCTAATATCTAAAAAGGATGATAGATTTAGATGATGATGTAGGTGTTCCTCCTTTGTTCCCAAAGAGGACCAGTGACATCAGGAAGGTGATGTCTTGACTTGCAAGTGAATTGGATTTAAGTGAGGCAGGCCTGTGTAAAGTCACCAGCCTCATTCTCTCCTCCAGAGTCATCTGAGTCCAGTAGCAAGACATAGGTCAAGAGGACTGGAGATGACCCCAGATGCAGGGGAAGACCTTGGCCTTTTTAAGCTAAGGTCTTTCCCAGGTCTCAGATTGCCTGAAACAATACCTATTCAGAGATTTAACGTTAGATAAGAAATGAGGCAGAAAGTGGCCTCGTTTAAGAGATAACTTCAAAGGAGAGTTTGATGAGTGAAGGATTCACTGCAAAGGTCTGGAAATGGTAGTAAAGAATAAAGAGTTCAGTTACTTTTTGTTCTCTTATGACCTCAATTTGTTGGGGAGCATGACAGAAAATATAACTAGAATGGGTGCTCAGGAATCTAGTGGTGTTTTAGGGGTAGCTCAGTGCCCATGAATGCAAGAAAGGAACAGGGCTAAGATAATAGGAAATTCATTAATATAGAAATGAAACAATGGAAGAGACAAAGTAGAATAGAGACCTGAAAGTTTAGACACAGAGAGTGGTAGGGATGAAATGTTAAGAAAAGAAGATTTTGCCTAGTCAGTCAGTCTGAATCAGGGATCAGCAGAGGTTCTTGATCCATAAAACCAAATGTATAAGACCATTTGACTGGGATTCATTCCCATCCTCAAGGGCCTTATAATGGATGTCTCAAGGGAACATCTCTTAGTTAACTCTCAAACTCTCAAAGAAAGGAAAGCAGGACCAGTGTCAGAGGTCCTACTCTTAGATGAAGTCCTTATGGTAAGAGATCTAGAGAATGAAACTCTGGTCCTGGGCAGGGTCCTGGGAGGTTAAAGGTATGGTGTCTGAAGTCTCTGATCATGGACTGGATCTGGTTTAGCCATGGCTGCTTTGCTTTAGTCCTAGATGCTTATGATATAACCATTCATCTGGCAAGGGTCAGACTGGCCTTTTTCTTTGCAAGGGAGCCTAAGTCAAAATCACTAACTAGGAGTTATTTTCGTCTCAATTTAGGAAGAGAGGAAGTTAATACAGAGTCAGAAATTGAGGGAGTTTTTCTGCTACTGCAGTAGTTTTAAATCTCTACAGAGAGGAATATGGAGAAAAGAAATGGAAAGAGGAAGAAAGAAAGGAGGGAGAGTCAGAGAATAGGGCCAAGTTGTGGCAAAGAGAGCGAATGAGAAAAGCCACCAGTCTGACAGGCTTCTCAGGGCAGTAGACTTGAGCTGAAGTATTCACATCTTCAAGGACTGAGGGAAAGTACAAGAACAAAGTCGGCTCATTCCCCAATTTCCTTTCCTGGTTCCAGTCTATTAACCAATACTAGAATATATTCTGTTTGGTTTTTTACCCAAATGTTTCCGGCAACTTGAATTTTGCCTCAACCATAAAGAGGCCAGGAGTTAGCTAGCTCTAAACATAAATCTAAATTAAGGCAAAGGGCCAAACCTCCGTCAGGATGTCAGGAATTTTCCTAACTAGGGGATCAGTAATTGTGATTGTACTCTTAAATGTTCATTTAATATTAGCTTCACAAAAGCAGTAGAGGAAGGGATCAAGTGAACCTAAGAGATCATTTGATTGCCTTTAGGCTAAAAAACAATCTCAGTTAATTGATTTAACTGATTTTGGCTAATTAAATCTCCAGAGGCAAAGGAAGTGGGGAGGTTACAACTATATATTAACTCTGGCCCCCTACACTCTCCTCAACTATATCCCAAATCCACCAATGTGTAGAGTGGGTAACAGAGAAGTGTAATGTCATAGCAGTGATTAAGGGAAGATTAGCTAAAGAATCAGGGTAGTTAGGTGGTGCAGTGGATAGACTGCCCAACCTGGATCCAGAAAGACAACTTCCTCCTGAGATCAAATCCAGCCTCGGACACTTACAAGCTGGGTGACCCTGGGCAAGTCACTAAGTTCTCAATTTTCTCATCTGTAAAATAAACTGGAGAAGGAAATGGAAAACCACTCCATATCTTTGCCAAGAAAACCCCAAATAGGGTCCCAAAAAATCAGACATAACTGATCAACAACAAGTTAGAGAATCCCTCCAGATATAGGGTGAGGAGAAGAAGCAGGCCAAGCCTCCATTTAGGGTAAGAAGAAAGTAAATTACCACACACGCGCACACACACACACACACACACACGCACACACACACACACACACACGCACACGCATGCGCACACACACACACTAAAAAAGAAAGGTGGAGAAACTTTTTCTTCACATTTTTTTCTGGCTTAACTTCAAAACATAAGTAAAATTCCTTAAGTCATTTTCTACTTGGACCCATCAAAGTCACACACTTAGATGTACAGGTATGATGATTATAAAGTAATGGGATTAATTTTCTTGTGGAAACTTCTAACACTCCCGAGACTGATGATTTTATGTCAAAAGTCACAAGTAACAACAATGCTGAACTGTTTCTTTGACATCGGTGGTGTTGTTGCAGCAGAATTCTTCCCCAAGTGTCAAAAAGTCAATCAGGCTTAATCATTATGCTGAGATTCTGAAACTCTTCAGAGATTCTGTGAAGTGATAATGATAAAACTACCCGGCACTTGGATGGTATTTTACAGCTTACATGGTGCTTTCATATGAGGTGACTCATTTGACCCTCCCCACCCAAAAGAAAAAAATCCTTTTGATATAGCTCAGGCTCACATTGGACCCCCATTTTAGAAATGAGAAAACTAGCTTGGAATGTTGAAGGGTCTTGCCTAAAGGCATACAGGAAGTAATCTGGAAAAGCTAAGACTTGAATCTACTGTCTTCTGACTCCAGCATTCTTATCACTAACTAGACCATGCCTCTTCACTATGACCGTGCTCCTGCTCAAAGGGCACACTGAAATGTGCTTGTTTCTTTAATAATACACCATAATTTGCTTTGAATAATTTCTGGCAGTTTAACCACCTGAACCCCATACAGAAGGTATAGATATATCATCACTGAGTCTAGTTTAAAAATAGGCTATAAACTCTAAAGGTATTTTCCAAAAAAAAGAGTTTAAAAGATATCTTAAGTAACAGTAGTATCTTTAGAATCAATGCATAGCTTCAAAAGGTGATTATTTTGAGACAAAAGACATTTTTTGATTATCATTCAGTTGTTTCAGTCATATTCATCTCTTTGTGATCCCATTTGAGGTTTTCTTGACAAAGATATTGGAGTGGTTTGCCATTTCCCTCTCTAGCTTGTTTTATAGATGAGGAAACTAAGGCAAACAGGGTTAAGCAACTTGCTCAGGGTTTCACAGCCAGTAAGAGTCACAGGCTGGATTTGAACTCAGATCTTCCTGACTCCAGGCTCAGTACCCTATCCTTTATAACACCTAGTTGCCCCCAAAATACTTATCCATATATATAAGTTGTAAGTCTGTGTAAACACACTTCATTATTTCATAGTCATACCATAGCAGACTGAAACTGATAATGACCAATATAACCAGCAGTAAAGAATTTGCTCTGACTTTATTTTACGATGTTTGTAGAATATGTTGACATATTTTTAAGGAATAAACAACTTTATTTCCCCATCTCTATTATTTCAAAAGGAATACATAAAGAAAAACAGACAAGTAATATCTTAAGTCTACATCAGTTTAATATATAGCAATGGGAAAGAGAAGCGTAAAGAATAGACTATTAAAATTTTATGCTCCCATGTTTAACCCAGCGAGAGTTGTTCAATTAACATTTATTAATAACCAAGAGAGTTTTAAACAAAATTAAAGTAGGTAACAAATGACGATAAGTTGGTGCATGCAACTAAACTTGAACCTAGAGAAAGGAAAGAGATTAGCTGAAAGAATCTGGCTCCTTGGAGCTTAGGTAGTAACAAGATAAAGAGGAAGGGACCAGAACCAGAGTTATCTTAAGAGAAGAGGAAAAACAAGCTTTCTTGAGGTAGACTAGTAGGAAGGTTACCGTAAGTGATAAGCAGCAAGAAAGTGAAGGCAGGTAAACAGGGTTTGAGGTCTAGCAGTGGCCAGAATCAGAAAGGGTAGCAACAGGAACTTAGTTGTGATCTCCTTGAGGTCAGGAAACATCTTTGATCTTTGAATCCCTAATGCCAAATACGGTGCCTGGCACATTGCAGGCCCTTAATGCATGTTTGCTGACTGACCAATACTGAGAATGATAGGTGAAATTCTGATGCCCAGAAAGAGACTTTCCATCCTGGTTGTCGTTGGGTTTTGTTTTTTTTCTGTCTACTGGCTGCCCTGTATCCAACGATGATCCAATCAATACAAGGGAATTCTATCTCTGAATGGGCTAAAGGTGGATGGAGGTCCTGGAATTGCTCCATTGAATCCAGTGAATAAAACTGAGCTTTTTGTACCAAAAAATTAGAGATGAAAAGGATGAGGTCTGAAAATGAAGAATCTGAGGGAAAAAAATATCACTAAGAAGCAAATGAGAAATCAAATGTATCTCAGTAATTGAAAAGACTGAATCTAGATTCACATCTCAGACAGAATGAGAAAAACTTGAAGACAAAAAAAAGTAAAGTACTTATAAATTCTGGGTAACAAAAAAATTGAAAAGATGGAAGAACCAACTGTTTCATGTAAAGCTTCCAGTATACAGATCATAGTGGACAGCCACTGGAATAATGTCATCATAATGTCCAATATTATTGAGAATAACAGAATTCAAAGGGAGATTAAGGAAACCAGTGGTAGATAATCTGTCAGAGGTAATAGAACTATAATTAGAGAAAAGAATTTCATACTCAGAACAACAAAAATGAATCATAGTAAATTTCTAATGTCACCCTATAGACTCATAGTCTGGACTTTTGGTTTCAAAGACATTGCCTCTGAGTTTGTACCAGTTCATCAGCATAATCTCTTTTCTTCTTCTATTGCCAAAGTAGATACAACCTTTAACATTATTGCCTTTTTAAATAGACATAGGTAATAAATTTAGTAAACCATCAAGATTTTTCTTCAAATAATAATAGTAGAAATCCCTATGTGTATATAAATAATGATAAAATGACTTTTTGAATATGCTTGGTGAAAATTCACCTTCAGAAAGTAATGTTAAAGAATGTAATAACATCAATGCACAATCTAAAACTCCTAACACTAAAGTCTTGATGATTAGCAAACTTTGTTAAAATAGCGCTGATTTTGAAATTGGGTCAATTTGTGAACACATCAAAGATGAGTTAATAGAAAGTTTATTCAAGACATTTCTGAAATGTGAATGAAATTTGCACCATCACAGACTCAAGAAAAGTACCTGTAGTCTGAGGTAAAGTGATTGGGTCCCAAGTCCCCAATAAAGACAGAAGTACTCAGGATTGCCAGAGAAAAGGCTCTACTTCTGATAGTCATTGGAGGAATGATGAGGTGGCTACTCATTTCAATGGGCTCTTCACCAATAATCTGGATAGATAATCCCATAAATAAAAACTGACTGACGACTGAAAATGCCCTATTGGAATTATAGCCTTAAACTATGTGGCCTTCAGATATATTGCACATATATACACACATAGATACACAAATATGATGCAACAGGCATGCAAAAAAACATTAATGTGTCTTTGGTCTGTTCATGAAAAAAATCTCTGCCACAATATTGCTGGTTTAAAAAAACCTGTTACAAATGCAGAAAATACTGGAGAATTTATGAATATACTAGGGAAAATGTAAATATTCTAGCTATTTGAGACACAATGAAACTCTGAACATTCTCTTTCAGTAGAAAATAATTTGAAAGGAGAAAATAGAAATCTTTCTCAAATAAACTCCTACATGCAAACATTTTCAATAGCACAGAAGAGGGTTGGGGGCAGGGGAGGGAGGGAACCAAGCACTTTTCAATGAAATATAGAAGTAAGGAAATAGGTATTTTTGAAACCAAAGCAAAGCCAATAAGTGAAACAATGTCATACCATGAATTACGCCAAGGAAACTTGCAAAACTCATTGAAACCGCAAACCCTAACACTTAACTTAGTTTGGGGTTTTGGCAAGAATGAGACTCTGCTCTAAGGTATATACAAAATTTGAGTCAAATTTACATTACCCTCAGAGACAATACAGCCCCACTGCATTTCCCTTTGGTTCTTTCTCTACATCTGATCTCTTCTCACTCTCCTCAAAGAGTTATCCCCTTCACCTGGAAAATGGAGTTTAAGCTGACTAAACTCGAAACTGTACTCTAATCAGGAAGGTATAAGCTGTGATAAGACTTAAAACTCCCTTTTCCTGCAACATCTCTTTTCCTCCACACAATATCATGCCATATGGAATGGCTGAGCAACAAATTGAACTCCACAACTTTATTTATTAAGCAACTACCATTGGTAGGTTCCTGGGGAAGGATACAAAGTGTTGTTGTTTAAGGAATAATTACTGCTTTCAAAAAAGTTACAGTTTAGCAAAGGACAAAAGATACGACAAATGAATATAAAAGAAAATGGAATGTGATGGATGCATGGGAGAAATACAAAGTATTTTGAGAGCTCTTAGAAAGGAAAGATATTTGGCAGCTGCATAACTAATCATGAATCTATTGCTCTGAAATCCCTTCACAAAGGAGAGCTCTGCAGTGTAGGTTATTATCTGTCCCATGCCTAGGAATCATGGAATTTTAATGCTATTTTTTATGACAAGAGGAGATTACTACATGGACTAGATAACTTCTGTTCTATGCCAGGCCACATTGTTCTCTTCTGACACAGTGTTAGAATAGTAATTTGAGAAGTTCTATGGAACTATGGAGGTCAGGCAACTTCAGTGGCAAGCAATTGCACTATTACAGTAGTGGTATAGAGAGGCACTTTTAGCTGAGATATTTAAGGAGAAGGAAGGGTGGTGATCATTCTAGTGGATAATTAGACTAGCCACTAATCTTGCCTTTAGGTAGATTTGATTGCATGTGGAGCATGGGTCAGACCTGGGTAAGCTTTCAGCCATGGAGGAAAATAGGATTGCACTGTCTGGGTTGCTGGGAAATTTTCCCTTATTGGATGTATGACTGTGTGTCTCTTCTGGATGTGGTGGCCCACATTCACACTCACAAGCGGAGGGAGCCAGAGACGTGGAGTGTTCTGTCTGTATATCCGATACACTGGGCATTTTGTGTGTGGTAGGTTCACTTAACGTTCACCTAGTTGGTATTGGGATTGTGGGGAGAAATTTTCTGCTAAGGGTTGAGTCTATGACATTGATTTTTTTTTAACATTTCTAAAGTTTGTGCTCCTAATACAGCAATTATTCAGAGATTCTGTGCCATCAGCCTACAGGAATGCTTAAGAGCCAAAACAAATAATACACAGTAAAATGTAGAGCCAATCGCATTTTGAAAAATCTGTCTAAGAAAGGGGGAGGGGGAAATGATGAAACAGCTAAACTAGACCACCCCCATGCTAAGTACCTATGTGATACATAGCTCCCTATACACTTGCCACTGTTTGGTGCCTAACAAGTATTTAATCAATGCTATTGATTGATTGATATAGGCTTTCAGGTGTTTCAAGGAAAATAGCGTATTCATTCTATATCTCTTCCATTTAACCCAGTTCAGATCCTGAATCTCTCCAGATTATTTTCCACCTCTCCCCCAGTAGCCTTCTGACAGAAGAACTGCTTCCACTCCTGTGGCCTCTTCTTCTGATTGGTGAGTTTTTCTTTAGAGCCTCCATTTGAGGAACTGACCATGCCAGCCATGGTTGCTGCTTGCCCAACTCAGCTCTTGACTCAAAAGAGGAAGAAGAAATGTGGAAATAACACTAAATTTGGAGTTAGAGTTGTTTGGTATAAGTGCTAGCCCTATGACTAATTATATGTGTGACCTAGAATAAATCAGTTCATGTTTCTCACACCTAAACTTCCCCCATCTCTGCAGAATGACCTCTAAAATCCCTCTGAGCTCTTCACCTTATGACTGTTTGCCATGGTGATGGGATAAATGGAAATATAAGTGAATGAGTTGAAATCACTCTCTTATAAGATTATTTTGGAAAGAAAAGTAGTCAGCTGCATTTTTGAGTCAAGTAAACTAGCATTTATTAAGTGCCTATGGTGCACTGGGCACTGTGCCAAGCTCTGGACAGTGTCCTCAACTCTGTTGCTTTGAGTATATTTTGAGGAGTAGGAGAAAGAAGGGGAAACTGGGGAGAATTCAACTAGCATGAATTGGGTCACTATCATAAAATAAGACCAGCTCTGGCTGATCTATTACCTAAAACAAGTAGTGCCACAGTGCCAAGCTTATCCTCTGCATTGTTCTCTGGCCTTTTTTCTGTGGAGGGTGCACTCTGTCTTTGAGGGCTTTTGATCTAATGCTCTTGAACTTGTACTTTATTTTCCTGACTAACTTTTAGATTCACTATTCTCTTTGGTGAGATTCTGTATCTGCCTTTGTTTACTCTGCTGATGGAGTGAATTTCATTTTTGTGTAGCCTGGGCTGCCCCCCTCTCCTCCAAGCTTGCTCACTTCCTCACACTCCAACTTGCTCTTAATCACCACTCATCCCTGACAAACACACTGGCTTCCTCTTTGCCCTGAAAGGACTCTAGACTAAACAATTCTGTACTCTTGCAACAACCATTAGTAAAATATCAAGGCATTCACTATTATTTTGATCAAATTATTTCATCTCCTTTGCTCCTATGATACCCAGTTTGGGCATCAGGGAGGAGTGGGCTTCCAGAACGTTATGGCTCTATTCCATCCTACCAAACTGGAAGATCAGACTATATAGACTACATTATATCTGTTGGCCAAGGACCAGTGTCATTATATTTCTGGGTATCCTTCACCAAATGGCTGCAGTAATGAATTCTGGGGCTATAGTTACAATCAAAGATCACATGCCAAGGCACAGAGGACTTTTGATGTATACCAATGACAGGAGTGACCACCATTAAAAAAATCAAGGATAAGTGTAGTCTTGGAGTTCAGTTCTGTAAACATACAACAAAACTTGGAAAATGGACTCTTCTACACTGATAAAGTAGGTAAGATTAATGTCAGAAAAAAAAAAAAGGTCACGTGAGGACAGCTAATGGTTCATTCAAAATCTGACCTAGAGAAGAATTTTGGACCAAAATTTGTATACTTTTTTGCCTTAGAGTAAATGTGCATAGGATAGGCTTATGGCAGTAAAATTTAACTTCCCAGGATTGCTATAGGAGATTGAATATGAACAGAGGCTAAGTGACTTGCCCAGGGTTAAACAGATAGTATGTGTTTAAGGCCAGATTTGAATTTGAGATCTTCCTGACTCCAGATCCAGTGCACTATTCACTGTACTACCTGCTATAAGGAATACATATAAATTTCATGAAAATGCACATGATTTCTTAAAAAAAAACCCATCCTCCAAGGTAAATTAAAGGAGTTAAGAATTGTTTCAAATTTCAAAACTCTCACTTATGAAACTCCATCTTCCAAACCACGAAACAAACAAAAAAGAAAAGAAAGAAAGAAAGAAATGATAAACCATGAGCTCATTTCTTTTAGAAAATAAAAGACCAGTAGGATAGCCAAAGCTAACATTACAGTCAAATCAGTCTCCAAGATACTAAAGACTAGGCCCATGGCAAGCTTGAGTTGTTGGTTACAGGTTATTAAGAGAGAATTTTAATTTGTATTTTTCACAATAAGATACTTTAGCTGAATAAAGGAAGGACAAAAGAAGTATGGAGTAGGTATTTGTTCTCTGTACTCAAGACCAAGTTCCTGAGATAGTGAAAGAAAATTTAGAGTCCAAAGGAAAAAGAAAACTGTTTAAGCCCCTAGAAAAAATGGTACAAAGGTACATTTCTCTACATTTGTATTTATCAACTTGAAGGCAATCATAAAAATAAACACATATATTCTGATGACATGAAGAAATTAACCTAGACCTGACAATAATTAAACAGCGAACATTCAATTGACATTAATGATTCTACTCTTTCTTTCTATTTTCTCATTTAGGTTTTCATGGGAATCTGTACAAGAGTTCTGAGTGAAGGTATCACTTTGCCTGCTGACATGGAAAGGAATGTAGAGTTGTGGATTACTAGAGGATCAAAAGGGAATGTGGACAAATAAGGGCTAGTTCACATATCAAGATTCTATGGCTTAATGATTCTCAGCCTAATGATTTCTCAAAACTATTTAAGAGGATGAGAATAATGAAATACCAACATGGAAGCTTGAAGCCATATTGGTTACCCTGGAGAAATACAAATAACAAAATTCTTGTTCATTAAAAATCCCATAAAATACTTTGGTACTTTGTTGAATCTGTGACCTCATCTAAGGGGACTTCCAATAGTCCAAATTGGGAAACATTCATGTCTCTTCAGACAGTGAGATTTCCTGTCTCTCTGAACACTTCCTATGTATGTCCTCCTGAACATTTCCACAGGAAGTACATCCAAAGGACTGCCAATGAGCACACCTTCTTTGTATCTAGTGTTCTCTAGCCCAACTCCTTTTCTGGTTCTATAGCTCTTTGAATTCATTCCTTCATTAGTAATATGTTATAACCTATTCATGCCCAGTATGTGTCTTTTGAGTGACCAACTTTAATTTTTCCAAGATTATGGTATATGACTGATTAAGTTACACATTATTTGAGCCATTAATATCACTAAAAGAATAGTTGTGCTAATAAGATTTATTTGTTTTGGGAAGAAGCTGGAGATCACTGAAGGCAATGCGTAATTCCCTAAATGCAATGCATTACAATTTCTTCATTCTATTCAATTCTAAGCCCATGTTTCTGTCTCTGATTCATGGTATGTATACTGATACATCAGCTCTATGGACTGTCCAACTACAGATCATATTATGGACAATAAGCATTCTTCATCCATTTGAATTTTTCTTGCAAACTAACCTCTTCTGAATAATTATGGCTTTCATTTAGTAGGATTTGCAATGTCCTAGGGCTTACTGAAATCTGCTGATGCCATCCCTAATTAGGAGCATCTGGAGGTCCTCGCCATATATAAGAGTCTTTCTTCCATTTGGACTCTGTTCTATACATACTCCATAACCAAAAGAGCAGAAAATGAAAAAAAAGGGAAAAAACCAATGAAGTATAAATATAACACCTGCTCTTAAAATAAGTGCTAAAACCTCATAGATATAGGAATCTGAAAAGTGTTCATAATTTGACTCAGTTTTCAGAGAACATTGGGGTCATTCAGACATCCACATTGCCCTTTCTTAGTGATCTACTCACATGTTTAGGGGCACTTTATATATTAAACTACATATTAAACCCTGAGTAGGGAAGAGAGGTTGTTCTAAGCTTTCAACAACTTTCTGCCATATCAACTAAGTTAAATTTAAAAATATTACATTTATTTAACTATATTGTCCTCACTTAGCACTTATCTCCAAGGATTTCCATAAAAAGTGAAATCACATACCAACTTTCATAATGCTCCAACATATAAGAAGAAAGACCAGAGGAAACAGAATGATATTTTTAAAAAATCCAGTGTCCTGATTTTAATGTAGCCTTCACCTCTCTTTATGCTGACTGCTTACGAATGTACTATAATAAAGATCTCATTTTCTTTCTTAAAATAAGAGGCAAGCAGTATTCCATACTAAAGTAGAGAATCATATAATGTTAGAGCTAAGAGGGACTTGAGAGATCATCTCTCTGTAGTCTTCTTATAAGCAAGAACTACTTTACATATCCCGTAAATCTCAAATTTCAAAGTACCACAGGAGAGAGTGCAATTCTTATTATTAAGGCCTTGAATGGGGTGCCGTAGAGGACCCTAACACAACCTTTATCCCTGCTCCTGGATATCTTAGAAAATTCCAGGGAGTACATAGTAGAAATCATAACTGGATTTACAATATAGCTTTCAAAAGGCTTGAAGATCCATTATAGAGATTGAGAGATTGGCCGAAAAGGAAGGACTTTAGAGATCATCTAAATTCACCCTCCTTGTTTCATAAAAATACTTAACCCCAGAGAAGGGAAGCATTTTGCCCAAGATCGCACAAGTTTTAGTGTCCAAGTACCTAGTCAAACCTGAGCCTTGTGACTCCTAGTTAAATACTCTTAAAGCTTTCTGGCTGCTTCATTTGACAAATTAGAGACTGAGACTCAGAGATTACATAATATGCCTGGCCTAAAACAACAGTTTTATTAGTGGCAGGATCAGTACTAGAACTAAACTTTCCCAGTTCCCAGACATATGGCTTCTCATCAATAAATTGCTTCTACCTGAATATTAAAATCTATAGAAGATTAACTCAGTGGATCTGCACAGAGAAAATACCTTAAATCTCTTAGAAGAGGTAACCAAACCTGTTGCCCTTAGTCCACCCTTGATAAATATGTATTCTTTTAATGAATAATTATTGACAGCAAGAAATTATTGCAGCAAGAAATATTAGTGACTCATCCAACACCTGAGGTTCTTTAGGAGAACTGTCCAACACTGAAAAATCAGTTAAAATATTTTCCCAATTGAATACATAGTTTTGTTGCTTGTTTATTTTATATGTGTGAATAAAGAAATGGTATGAAGACCATACCATCTTCCTCGTGATCTGTCATTTCCCATTATTTCCTAAAACCATATAAATGTTAGTAAATCCATGCCATGAATGGTGTAGATGGATTTCCCATTTTCTAAAAAACATGCAAGTCTAACAACAAAATCTCTTTCAAATTTAAAAAAATGATAACTGTCACTGAACAACTGAAAACAGAAGATGTGATTAAAATCTTTTCTAATGAAAGCCTTTAGAAATGGATCCATATTGAGTCTAGTTACATGATGGGTTGCAGATGCCTTGTTCAGGTGTAATTTGAATCCACATTATACTTAATAAACCACAGTATGTTCACTTGTCCTATTAAAACTGCATTCTACCTTACTGGGGCTGAATAATTTGTATAAAATTGATTGCTACAGTTCTCACTAGAAGTTCTAATTGCATTCCTGGTATAACTTAAAATGATAACCTTATCTTAATTAGTAGCATACTGCAGAAAAGCTTGTGAAAGCCTCTGAGAATTAACCTGCATTTTTAAACAGAAGCCTTGGGGCTTTTTAAATTTTTTTAAATTCATGTTGAACACATGAGCCAATGCTAATTTATCAGAAACAACAATGGAAAATAATCAAATTGTGACAGAATAAGGAACATCGCTAATACCTTCTCTAGTCACACAGTTTGGTTTTCAGTGAGTAGGGCTAGACCCACCCACTGTTAGGAGCCTCAGCTGTAGTGGTGGTCAGTGATACACTGCACTGAGGCCAGACATGGCTCTTAGCCATTCCTTCTACTCACACATGCATTAATGATGTTAGCCTATTATGGAAGTAATGAAACAAAAAGGCAGAGGACGCTTGATTCCTCTTCACTACTCTATACTATCTCTGGTGATCTCTTAAGCTCCCATGTCAGGTGCCTACCATAATCAGCACAGCCTCAGTTGCTACTGAATTGCCCCCAACCCAACCTTTCTGATACTTATTTTGTCTAACTCAAAGTTAGACAAACTCACCAAATGCCCTGAAGGGAAAGATTCTATCAGTGACTGTAAAATGGTGTTGGCCAGAGTGGGGGGTGGGGGGGGAAGAGAAATAGATGACCTCCAAGGTCTCTTCTAGCTTGAAATCTATGATTCCATGAAAATGTTCCTAGCCAACACTTAAGGTTCTTAACCACTGTTGTCTCATGGATCTCTCTGGGAGTCTGGTGAAAGGCATAGATCTCATTTCAGCATAGTGTTTTTAAAATGCGTCAAAAAACATATAGGATTACAAAGAAAACCAACTATATAGAAATAAAGATTTACGTTTTTCCCATCCAAGTTCATGGATCCTCTGCAATCTATCCATTATCCCAGATTAAGAACCCCTATTCTACTCTAGAGTCTGAATGCAGATGGAAGCATAATATTTGTTTTTTACTTTCTCATGGTTTTTCCCTTTTGTTCCGATTCTTCTTTCACAACATGACTAACGTGGAAATATGTTAGTATGTTTGTACTTCTACAGCCTATATCAGATTTTGTGACATATTGGGAGCGGGGGAAGGAAGGGAGGGAATTTCAAACTCAAAATCTTATAAAAGGGAATGTTGAAAATTAATAATATGTAAATTTAACATAAAAAGAACCCCTGTTCTACACTACTAACATGGCAATCATTTGAGCAGTAGTTTATCAACTACCAGCTATAAGTTGAATGATAAGGCATTGTCTACATGCCTACAGAAATATAAACATATAGCACATAAAATAGGTTATAAGAAATTGTCTTAAACTATCTTTTTTAGCAAATTAGAAGGGTCAAAGGAAGTTTTTAGGGGAAAAGACTAGATTTTGTAGCAAAGGAGTATAAGTTTACTCATTACACAAGTGAATTTTACTAATAATTTTGATAAAAAGAAGACATCTAGCAAGAATTGACCCTTCAGATATACCATCCAAAATCTACTTAGTGACTCATGACATATTACCAGTGCAATTCTCTTAGGAAACTTCTAGGAAAGTGTCACTATCAAAAATATATTCTGCAAAATGTTGGCTGAGATCTGTCACTTGCCTTGAAATGGGGATACCATTTGGCTATAATTGGTCTCAGTTAATTAATGTAAATTCAAGTTGTCCTTCTTTGAGAATAGGAAGTTGGTTCTTTGGTAAGAATACACTTTAATTTGCAAATAAATATAATGTAAGCTTGTCTATATGAAATTAGTCAAAAATAGCTAAATAGTATTATTATAGAATGTAACTATCAGGAATAAATATTAAAATGTAATAGAATATGGTAAGTTATAAATGTTTCAAATATCTTTGGTGTTCTAGAGACTGCCTTAATTAAAATTCCATTTAGCTTAATTTATATGCACAGAATACAGAAAAATCAAACATGGGAAAAGACAGGTGGCACATGAATACTAGTTCTAGAATACAGTCTAAAAATTTGCATCCTTAGAAAAATCATCATTTTCTTCCTCTTCACTAACACCACTGAAGTGCTCATATAGGACAGAAACACATGCTTTTTATTTATTTTAGTGTTCTCTTATACAAGACATAGCATTTCACAGATGTATTACTATGTATGCACGTGTGTATATAATATATATGCAAATTCACATTATCTCTGAAGTCCCATAAATGTCTGTATATTGCTCTGCACACAAGCTCTAAAATTCTACTTCTGGGCATGAGAAAAGAGATTAAAGATTTCTGAACATATATTAGAATGGCAAAATGGGATGAGGAGAAGCAAACAGTCTAATATTAATCTGGCATGAAAATTCCATTGCAGATAGATACTTCAATCAACAGATTTTTTTTAAAAAAGTAATACTAATCAATTCTATTTAACTAGATCATTTATGTTTCATTAAAAAAGCGTCTTTGTATAATTTAACTTCCAGTTGATTTTTTAGATTTGACAGTCAAATACTGCATGTATCTCTGAGTAAGAAACCTTTTGCCATTACTGCCTCATCCTCATTTACAACATTAATGTGCTAAACAGGGGCTGCAGGAAAATCTTCAATTATTTTAAAACATTCTATTTCATGTTTCTGTTGATTCTCCTGCATGGGAAACATGATCATCATCACCTCGGGTGAGATACCAATAAGAATTTTGCTAGCCCCTTATAAATCCATTTATCACTCCTATGAAAGTCACTGCCTGCTTTTAACAAAGATAATGTATGTTATTGGGATTATACCACTGCATGCAGACTCATTAAAGAGAGATAGACCAAAATTTATGGCTAAGCCTTTGGACAGCAGGGCATTATTTTAACCATAAAATCTCGATCTGCAAGGAGAGTGGCCAAGCCAGAGGAACCATTAAAGACTTATAATTAGCATCAATCAATGTGACACTACTGTTGACATCTTTATTACTTTAAATACACTAATCAAATACTTCTGCATTGAGATAGAAAGATTGATAGGCAGCTAGACATAGAGAATGTCCCAATGGAGAACAATTTTAAATTATCTATTCGAAAGATAACAAAAAGACACTGGCATTAACTAAACAGAAACTTAATCCAATGGTAAGACTTGAGATAGAGATACTGGGTTTGGAGTGGCCAAACCCTGATGTCTTGGTTATCTCTAGCCTTTTGTCAAAATTAACACATACCTACCTGCCTCCCTTCTATGCACATCCCAACCAAATTTGCTGATTTGGAGAAGCAAATCACCCAAAGGAATGAGTAGCTTCAGGCTACTCTCTGTCATAGAAATAAATAGTTAAACACCAATGCCCAGCATTTACTCATTTCTCCAGCTCTCATGCTCTACAAATGCAGAAATGATGAAGTTAAGAGAGAGAGAGAGCTAGCTGATCTTGGTGTTATTTACATAATTACAATGGGGACTGTCAATATTATCTAATTGCATCAGTGCTCAATTTCATACCACACAGACTCTAAAATATGCTCTTATTATTACGGCTCATATAAATATTTCAGTATTAATGAGCAAGAAGCTGTTCAGCATCTTTGCCACCCCTCGGGCCCATATGGTCATGTACCTTAATAAGAGTAATTTTTAAGGAGACACTATTCTCCAAACAGTGCCACAGTGCCTCAGTGGTGACAAATAGAAATTCTGAATTAGGGTTGGGGACATCAATTCCAAATATGAACTGAGTTCTGATAAGGACCCTTATTTTGGAAACAGTTTGCTTTGGTGGTAGTCATTTTGTGTGTGTGTGTGTGTGTGTGTGTGTGTGTGTGTGTGTGTGGACAGGCTAAATCAAACAAGAATAAAGAGCTTACAAGGCAACTCCCCAAGGGAACAACTTCATTTCCTTCAAACAGTATTATAATAACAAATGCTTTCATTATTATGGTGATGAGGTCTGATGGTCATTAAGCTACAAGTTAGGTTTGATTTATAGGTTATCTGACTGATACACCCACCAAGAGGTTTAAAAACATATTAGATTGTCTCTGAATTACACATAAGGATTTCCCCAGATTGATTCTCAAATAAAAGAAATATATGCCATAGTCAGAATCTGGGTTTTGGTTTTCTTTTCAATTCCCACCCTTCATGCCCTCTTCCAAAGGCAATGGAAATGTGCCCACTGCTTCTCACGAATTCACTTGGGGACCAATCAGAGGTTGAAATAATCTACAGAAGCAGTTAACCCTCCCTCCCTCTACGTCCCCCTTTAAGTAATCTGAAACAGCATCAGCCCACTCAACTTCAGTTCAGCTTTTGAATTTAACATTACAGGAAAGAACATTTTCCATTACAACATGATAGCCTTACAGAGGCTAAGTAATGAGAAAATGCAGTAATTTGGCCATTGAAAATCCAATTAGCTTAAGCCAATATTTATCAAATCACTCCTCCTAAAACATTATACTTCAATTTTAAGTGAGTTACGGTACTTTGGATTGTCAAGCCAATAGCTTTCTCCAATGAAGTCATCAAACCTTTCAGGATCTTGTATTCATTTTTAAATGCCCCTGCAACCCCTCTCAAGTGAGGACAGAAACCACTAAGATGAGGTTTACCTGCACCAGAGACAGAAAGTAATGTAGTCTGAAAGAGATAAGTACAGAGGCAGCTAGACAGAGACAGAAGTAGAAACTGAGGCAGAAAGAGGGAAGGAGGGAGATGGAGACACTGAAAGATAGATGGTCAGAAAGCTACCTTGGGGGAAGCAAGAAGCTTGCCAGAGTGCAAAGTTTCTGTCATTCTGAAAATTATTTTACATCAACCAGATAGGATGCTTCTTTAGTAGCATCGATGTAGGTCTTGTATTCTGGTACATTAGGCATCATGTGGCTCTTGTTGACGTTCAAGGAATGGGGTAGATTATGCAACATTATATGAGACTGGCCTTCCCACTTACGGAAAAATTGCCAGTCAGTCAGCCACAAAAAGTCTGTTGGACACATGAGTCAGGGATGGGCACACCAGAATCAGGCTTTTGTGCTGAGTCCTTAACAAAGAAGTTGGTAATAAACAAGGCTTGTTCAGCTGGGAAATGACACAAGCAAGGGTACAGTCACTTCCTGGTCAGAGGACATTGCCTTTGCCAAAAATAAAGACAATGCTCAAAATGTGTATGCACATCACCCTATCCAAATATGGGTAAAAGGAAAAATGACTTCAACCAAAATGATTCATAAATATGAGCCATGAGATGCAAGGCTTTATAAAACATATCCCTCACCTCAGCAATACCTTAGCAACCAGACATACCACACTCCCCAGTTATCCACTTTACATTCAATGTCTATTGTGTACAAATTGGAAGGACAGGAAAAGATGGCAGAGTTGAGAGAGCCAAGAGGACGGTGAGAGACATTTATATACAAAATAGTCAATGGTCAAAATCAGGCATTGGACAAATGAAAAGACCAAGTGGACCATGGATTTAGAATTGGAAGGTCTTTATTTTTCAGATGAAGAAATTAAAGTCCAGGAACGTTAAATGACTTCTTTGAGGTGACACAGTTAGTGAAAGAACTGGTCTATTGACTACAAAGTTTGTGCTTCTCCTATTGTGTCACACAGCCTTTTAGGACATTCATCTTATTTTAAATACCAATATTTGTTCAGTGGTATTGACTCTCAAAAGGCATAAAAGCACAGCTCATAATATTATTTGACTCCACATTCTATTACTTCAAAACTAATCTAACTTCCTAGTCCATTTGAAGAAAATGTGGTGCTGATTGGCTGGATGTCTTTTTTTTAATGCTGATAGGGCCATTTTTCATTATAGTGTATATTACGCAATGGAACAATTGTCAAGAAAAGGAACAAACTGTAGAAATTAACTATATTTTAACATGTAGTTTGTGTTAATTAGTAAGCAATATGACAAACATCTAATATGTCAAATAAATTTCTGATTGGTTGAAGCCACTACCCAAGTTAGCAATAAACATTATAAAAAGCAGTTTAATATTTTTCACACGGTAATTGGGGTGCCATTTTTTTTTCCTGCAGTGTTGCATGATTTTATGTAAGTGGCCTTTTCCTTTCCCGAGGCAGCATGGTATTATGGGAAAAGAAGTGAGCTAAGTGTCAGGAGGCTCAGGTTCGAATGCCTCTGCTGCCATGAACTAGCTATACAACCCCAGACAAATAATTTTACCTCTCATGGGACTTATAGTAAATTTTTAAATGCCAATCAAGTTTTTAAAAGGTTGTCTTATACGCAAAACTGTAATTTTTTTTAAATGAAGGAAACATAGGAAATCAAGTTCTGGTATAAATTCTTCCAAATACTAATAACTAACTACTAATAACTTTCATAAGAAATAATGCTAGTTGGAAATCAAAATAATAATAAAAAAATAAAAATTTATATGGCACTTTATGGTTTACAAAGTGCTTTATAAATATAATTTTATTTGATCCTCACAACAATTCTGGGAAGTAGGTGCTACTATTATTCCCATTTGACACATGACCAAGGAAGTACATGAGGCTAAATTTGAATTCAGGAGCTGCTTCCAAAAAGACCTGAGTCTTATTTCCAGGTCTGCTAAGATCTCATTGTGGGACACTGGGCAGGTCCCTTAAAAATTGTGAGACAATATTTCCTAATACAAGTAAAATGGAAAGTTGGTTCCCAGCAGAAATTCTATGATTCTACTTCTCCTACTCCTTGGTTGGATAAGTTTTTATTTTGTCACTGACGGCACAAGGTACAAATTTTAATGAGTAACAATAAGATAAAAAGATCCTTTTGGGGGTAGATGAGTTTTGAAAATGATTAAAATGAAGGAATTTTGAAAATGTTAAAGTGAGTGAATTTACCTTTGTCTATTTGATGAGTAGGGCTTAGCAGGAAAATAGAAATTGTATAAAATCATTAATTCATTTATTCAGTAAGCAAACCATAAGCATTATAAAAATTAGATGCATGGAGATATTATATAGACTGTCTATTTCAGAAGAAAAAGACTGTCCTAAGAAAAAAAATTCCTGTTTTGATCTATTTTTCTCTACAAACCAAATGAGAAAAATGATCTTATAAGTCTGGTTACTTAGCAAATGCATGTATGTTGAAAAATATCAATGAGACGATCATTCAACATAATATCTAAGACATTGTGATCAACACACTACATGAATACACTATGGCCAAAGACCCATCCAACATTCATTAATTAATTCAGTCATTCAATGAACAAATATTGAGCACCCACTCTGTACAAGGGACCTCAAAATAGAAGGTAAAATTTCTGAGTTTTTTCCTGATCACAGAGCTCATAAATTCATCCAGGGAAATGAAACCTGAACAATGTAGGCAGGACTCTTCCTCCCATTTATTACTGAAGGCATCTAAAATCTGGATTACAAGTATACAATATACTTCTACAATACATTCATTCCCTTAACATGTACTACTTGCTGCCTGAGAACCAGAAAACTGTCATATTACAGGACTATGGGTGAAGAAGGCATATCTCAAATAATCTAGTGCTGTCAAAGATGGCTGCACAGGAAAAGCTCTACACATCAATGGGGAAAAAGGGGGAGTTCTTCTCTACGACCTTGAACTGAAGACAATAGTTCTGATTGTTTCATTTCTTTACATTTATCTTTTTCTTTTCTCCACCTTTTCTGAATTTCCAAATGTTCCATTACCTGAACCGGGATCCAAAATCTCTGCATGTACACGTCTTGTACACAGTAGACGCTCAAAACAGAAATACGGAATTGTGTACGCAGAGTTTAATTAATATAGATGCAGATACTTTTAAGCTCTGACAATAGCTTAAGGAATCCTAACTCAGTCTTGTAGCAGTTCTGTATTTTTCTCCACTTAGCCAGACTAAGAATTGCAAGTACCAGAATGTTATAATTTTAGTTTTTTCTGGCCATACCTTGATCAAAAACAACCACCAATTACCTGGAAAATCTGCTCTAATGATATTTCCAGAGAATACCAGATCAAAGGGATTCAACTGTGCTCTGGTTAATATCTGAATATTTGAATTCTTAAACACATCAAAACAAAATTTTCAAAACCCAGTATAATCTTTGCATTTCCTTAAACCACAAAATGAAAACATTGAAAGTGTCTCAACCAACTGGTTTACTATTTCAAGCTGATTTTCTATTATGTTGCATTTCTGAGGGTACCATAGGAAGCTCAATGGAACAAGATCTGTTGACTTAATTAATGAAATACATGCCACAATCATGTGTGTACTTTATTGGTACATGCTGTCTAATCCTAGTTCAATAAAGTAATAGGAGGTGCCCAGGTGTATATAATGAAAGACTGTCCACCCCCTAGGAAACACTCTATCACATCTTTTATTCCTCAAGGAATTTTTATGCAAGTCTTCTAGCTTATCATTATACAATGGTCTCTATTAAATATTCCTTAAAAATTCCAAACAAAATAGTATATAAGCAAATGCTTTCTAACCAGTAGGAGTTTGTGATTAAAAATAATGACTACAACTGGAAAAATCAGTCCAACAGAAAAAATGTTGTAGAACCTCATTCATAAACTAGAAAATCTGTTCATACAGGACTAACTTTTGAAGAGTGGACAAGATGGTGACAGTAGTGGGCCTGTGGAAAGGAAACCCTCTACCTTCCAGTTAGTAAGGCCTTGAGAATAAGACAAGACTTCAAATGCTTTTTGGACAAAGATATTGGGAAGGAGGGAGCTATCTTGAGAAAAGGAATGTTGGGTAACAGCTATGAAGGCACTGAATGTCAAGAGAGGAGATGACCCCAGTCATGATGATGGAGTGCATATGGAATGAGCAGGAGAATGGCGAAAACAATCTGAGTTCTCAGAGTTACAGTAAAACTTGGGCAGTCATCAAGTCTACCCTCCTGGATTCAGTGATGACTGTGCTTACCTATATGACTCCTAAATAGTATGCATGACACGTAGCAAAGAAGAGTGAACTGAAGAGTTGACAAGATCTAAATCCAAATCCTGGCTCTGATACTCTAATTGAGAAACTAAACAAGCTTAATCTTGTCAAATCTTGTTTTCTATGTCTTTAAAGTGAGGATAATAATATTTGAGCTATCTTGTAAGAAAAAGTATTTTATAAACCTGAAAATATTATAAGTGAAACTTGTTATTATTAAACCAATCTGATTGGGGGGAAGGAGGATTGTAGGATAAAGACAAGTGGTCAATTTTCATACTTACTAGGAAGTCTTTCTCTTGCATAGGTTCTTCCTTGAGACTAAACTAAATTCTAGCCATCAATTCATACCTACGTAGATTCTATTTCTAGTTCCTTGACCCAAACTCTATATAACTCTTAGTTATAAGATGCTATATTCTGATCTGCAGACTATTGGACAGGTCTACTAAAGTATAAGCATAAAAGCCAAAAAGGAGCTGTCAAATCAATTTATACCCATGCAAAAATACATCATTTACCAAGTTAATGGTGCTTACCAATGAGAAATATTCTTATAACCTCAATACTATACACTTGTAATTTTAGTAACACATCAAGATTTTCAAAACCAAGTTCTTCATTTAATCTAAACATGCAACTAAGGGCTTATAGGAGTCCCAAATATCTGTGATCTGGAAGTTTCTGGTAAGCCTGGTTATAAATTTTATGTACTAAATTGCAAATGTAAAAGACAAATCTATAATGCAATGTGAACTGGCTGATCCCTTCCCATGACAAAGGTAAAAAGGGAAGACAGTTCAAAGAGCAGTCTATGGAAATTTTCTCTATTCCCCTGTCTCTTTTCAAGTCTTACAGCCCCATAAGGAGCCCTTCTAGGTTACATCATCATGCACTGAAGAATTCATGATGGTGGAAAAAAGGCCCTTTGCTTTTATCTGAGTTAGAGATATTAATTACTGAATTATAGTTACCAAGCTATCACAGAATGGAATTTTCTGTGCAATTTCACTATTACAGGGAATTTGGGATGACAAAGTTCCCTCTACTAATGTAGGTTGATGCTTTGACACTTCAAGTTTCAGAGTGTCCAAGGGCAGTAAGAGGTTGAATGACTTGAGATTGTCAGATAGCAAATGGGAGTCAGAAGTGGAATACAACTGTAGTTATCTGTGCCTTCAAGGCCAGCCCTCCAGCTACTATATCAGTCGTGTCACACTGAAATTTAAAATGGGGGGGGGGGGAAGGGAGGAATTAATCCATACATAAGAAAGGATACCTATGGGATGTATATTGACTAAGTTCTAAAATACAACGTTATCTATGCTTTATTGTAGTTTGGGCTGCCTTCAAGAGTGTTGTGGTCTGTATGCTGTAGGTCTGACACTTTCATACTATACTATACTATACTATACTATACCATACTATACCATACTATACTATACTTTACTATACTATACCATACTATACTATACCATACCATACTATTATACCATACCATACCATACCATATTATACCGTACCATATTATACCATACCATACTATATTATACTATACTATACTGCCATCATTTGGAATAGTTTACATAAATGAAAACAAGAAATAACAGTAATTTTGAAAATGTGCATCTTCAACCCTTATTCATCTTAGAATAACATTAAAGACTAATTTTATTCAATAGACTTTATTACAAAAAAAAAATTGCCTCTATTGGAATTTTTAAAAATTACTTTTTTTCAGTCATGTCTGACTTTTTGTGACTCCATTTGGCATTTTCTTAGCAGAGATACTACAGTGGTTTGTCATATCCTTCTCTACCTCATTAAACAGACAAGGAAACTGAGGCTAAGAGGATTAAGTGACTTGCCTAGGTTCACACAGCTACAAAAGTGTCTGAGGACAGATTTGATCTTAGAAAGTTGAGTCTTCCTAACTCCAGGGCCAGAACTCTATCCACTGAGACTTAATTGCTTATATTAAGAAACTGCCACATGATATTTTTTATTTGCAAAACAAATCTAGAGTAATCCAATTTTCATTAGAAATAGGAATAATCTAAAATAGGAAAAATTTATCAACTACACACAAATGTTCTCTCTGTTCTTGTTTTCTCTCATTTGCATATGATACATACACAAAGCATGGTATTGTGGATCAAGTTCTGGGATTAGAATCAAGAAGATCTGAGTTCTAATCCTACTTCTGACAATTGCTAGCTATGAGACCCTGGGCAAGTCATTTGACCTCTTGGAGCATTAGGCAGTTCTGTAAATCTGTAGGATATAGAAAAATGGTGATCTGCATGGGAAAGGCTTCTATATAAGCAATCATACTGCTAGATATAGAATGTAGGTATAGATATACATGTATATCATGAGTGCTTATAACATATATACATACACATAAACATGTGTAAAATAAAGTAAAAAAACTCAAACATTCTTCCTCCATGTAACATTGCAAAAAGTTCATTATTTTAATATAAAAGTATATATACTAAAAGATATTGATACAATATAACTATATCATTACCTATGAGCTTCTTAGTGTTTCTTTAATTGGTGATATAGTTATTACAGAGTAGTTTCTACTGTAATTAGGTTGAGTCATTTGAAGTTCTGTTCTTTCCACGTTTGCTACTCATATTGATATCTTACCCACTCTGGCCAGGACAAATAGATACCAACATACCTGGATGACCACAGCTGGTAATTCTACTCTAAAGTATTTTGATAAGGAACTAGATGTCAACTACTACAATTAAATAGATTTGTGATTATAATGCCTACTCAAGGATATAGTAAGGATTTCTATGGGAGCAATGGTGCAGTTTAAGAAAATACTGAATGGGGAATCATAACACCTGGATTCTAGTCCAGCTCTGCTACTAACAAACAACATGACTTGGAGGAAATCACTTTATCTCTCTAAGCTTCTTATCAATCAGATAAAGCAGTTAAACTACAAGATCTTTCAAGGGTCTTCAATCTCCAGTATTCTAGGTAATGCATTTATTATGTCAGTCAGCCTAATTCCTGGGACTTATGTGAAAAGACTAAGACTAAAGAAATATCAATTTATGGGGCATACAAATTTCATAATAATTGCCCTTTTTACATAAGATTGTACTATTTGATGAATCTCTGAGGTCAGTGAAAGCTGACATATCACCAGAACTATCAGCTATTGTTTTAAGATTTAAATTCACAAATCAACAGTCCAGTGAATTCATTGCAATTTGCATTGCAGAGCTGTTCCAAATGGAATGTAGTACAATCACCTTGTTAGTGGTGTTCATAATAAAGCCCTTCAACATTGACTCAACTGATCTGATCTGACACCTTTAATAGCATATACAAGTCTCCAGCCATGAAGACCACATTATTTCCAGTTGCAGAAATGAAGGGAGCAGCAATAATTCTTTTCTGGCCACTAGTATTTCCACATGTCGGTTAAAAGATTATGTTATGTTAGCTAAGGATAGATGATTGTTATATATGTATACTAGGGGGCACTATAGTGTAATACATTATTCTGATCATATAGAATTTCAGAGTTCAACAAAGCTTACACACACACACACACACACACACACACACACACACACACAGACACACACCACACAAACAGTTGTTGTTTAGTCATTTCAGTCATGTCCAACTCTTCATGACACAATCTGGGATTTTCTTGGCAAAGATATCGGAGTTGTTTGCCATTTCCTTCTCCAGCGCATTTTACAGATAAGTAACTGAGGCAAATAAGGTTAAGTGACTTGCCCAGGATCACATACCAAGTAAGTGTCTGAGATTTGAACATAAGAAGATGAATCTTCCTGATTCTCAGCCCAGTGCTCTATCAAGCTCTGTGTGTATACATGTATACACATGTGTATGCATTTGTGTATTTGTGTATGTGTATATATACACCCACATATATTGCATATATACACATGTATGTATACCTATACACACACAAATCCATATATACACACACATATACACATACACATATATATGTGTATATATATGTACACACATATATGTGTGTATGTATATGTGTATGTGTGTATATAGTTTTTTTAAAGTAGTTTCTCATTTTGTAGATGAGGAAAATGAAACCCAGAGACTTGACTAATCCAAGGTCACAGAGGAACTAGAAGAAGCAATACTATGTACTACCAGACCAGTGCCCTTTTCCACTATACCTATCTACCTCACTATTATGCCATATGATCTTTCTTTGAACTTGCTAAAAGATTTTTTTCCCTTTTAAACTCTGTAGTTGTTGGTGTAGGAATTTCCAAAGTAATTTTTTTCGGTATTAAAGTTCAGTCTTTTTAATGGTCTGCTCATATTTTGTTGCAGAAACCTGCAAAAGATATGGCTAGAACTCTAGAACAACCTCTAAAACCAAAGTTTATATTTTAAACTGGATTCTTTCTTAGCAGTTGCTCTCAAAGTGATTAACAATGTCCCTTAGTCTCCAAAACTATTGAAAAACTAAGAGCAACACTGTTTCTCCAACTCATCTACTATTGTACAGTGTGCTCTTTCAGAAAAACTGGAACAACAACAACAAAGATCCCTCTGATTAAATGGCACAACTCCCAAGCCCTTCCTCCAGCTTTCTTGCCCTCCATCAAAGAGCTGGCTTTTGCATCTGGCAACCATGTGCAGCAGAATAGTCTAAATATGGCTGATAAACTTGACGGAGTTATGTCACATGACCCAGAGTGACAGCCAACAGAAAAAGTTGCTAATGTAATTTCAGCTCCCAAACGAAAACTTTCCTCTTTTTCACTAATAAATTTTTATAGGTAAAATATTATTCCTAGGTTTTTTTTAGCAAAATACATACCCATTCCATACCAAGAATGGAATGGGTGGAAAAAGCATTGGACCATAAATCAGAAGACCTTGCTTCCTGGCTAGGTTCCTGTAACCTTTCTGTGCCTGTTTCTTGTGTCTATAAAATAAGAGCTTGGCTTAAATAATCTCAAAACAACTACCAAGGTCTGAAATTCTATGATTCTAAATAAAGGGAATAATAAAGCAAGGTATCTGAAAAATCATTATGCTTTTTTTTTTCAAAAGGAAAGTCAACATTTAGTAACAGCTGGCCTATGGTGGAAAAAGATATAACTGAACAATCTGATGGACTGATTCATTACAAAACATAGGAGCTGCCTCATGAACATCCAGGTATTTCCATATTTCTTGTTGCTGCATTTGACAATTGGAAGGAGTCAGGGTTGCAGTGGTGCAGTACAATGTTGGATTTGAAGCCAAAGGGACTACATTCAAAACCTAATCACATTACTTTTTATATAACTTCTTTGGGTCTTAATTTCTCACTTAAAAATGATGAGACTGCAGTAGATGGGCTCTGTGGTACTTTCTTCCTCTGAGGCTTTAACCCTATCATCCTATCAATCAGAGAGTGCTAGGGGGTACAGTGAATATTACACTGGGCTCTGGAATCATAAAGACTCAAGTTTCAATTTGACTTCAGTTATGCAGCCCTGGGCAATTCCCTTACTGCCTGTCTGCCTCAATTTCCTCAATTGTAAAATGAGGATAATAATAACACCCACCTCCCAGGGTTGTTGTGAATATTAAATGAGATAGTTGTAAAGTACCTACCAAAGTGTCCAGCACATTGCAAACACTTAGTAAATCCTTTTTTTATTGCTTTTTTCCCTTCCTTTCTTCTTTTCTTCCTTCTTTCTTTTCCCATTAAAGTTTGCCTGATTCAACATATTATAGGAACACCAGCTACATCTACAAAATTCCCAAGTGGTTGTCCAGCTCTCATTTAGCACTTTTAGTAAGGAGAGAACCCACTACTTCCCTAGACAGTTTGTTTTTACTCTGAGATAGCTCTAAGTGATAGGAAGTTGTTCTATACATCGCCTAACTCTGCCTTTCAGCAATATCTACTTATTGTCCAACATTCACAAGACAATAATTTTGATAGACAAAAACTTTCTTTCATGGTTGATTCAGTAATTGTCTTAAATTTCAGTACTGTATCTAAAATCATCTTAAATTTCAATTCTGTTATTTGAAATTGAAATCAAATTCAAAAGGCCATTATAAAATATGGTGCAAGACACTGGGGACAGGAAATTTTAATTTATTTTTTATTTAATTTATTTATTTAATTTTTAAATTTATTTTATCTTATTTATTTTTAAAATAAGATGTTTCTGGTCCCAGGGATCTTAAGGTCTAATAATAGGGAATATGACATGTATACAAATAAGCAGCATATCAGCCAGAATACGATAAGAACAACAGACAAAAAGTCCTATAGGAAAATCTGAGGAAAGGGGGAATACTTTGAGTTGGAGTGATTAAGAGAAGGCTTCACAGAGGTCACAAAAGAAGAGCAGAGAAGTCTAGAGGAAAAGAAAGCTTTCCAACAGGCAGAGATAAGGAGAGAGTTTATTCTAGGCAGGGTTACTAAACTATACAGTTTACAAATATTGGAAAAGACAACACCAGTTCCTGAAACAGAAGTCTAATTCTAATGGAAGAGAATGGACAAAGGAGAATAATATAAAATAAGGTTAGAAGATCTTTTAGATCCAATGTCTGGGGAGCCTTAAATGCCATGCTAAGGAATTTGCATTTAACTACAGGTAAAAAAAAAAATTAAAGATATTTGAGCTGAGAAGTGCCATCATTAATAAGCACCAACCATCTGCTCCAAATGGCTCTAGTCCCTGATGATACAAAGACAAAAATGGATTGGCCCTAGACTTTAAGACTTTATTGTCTTAAGGGAGAAGAAAATACAAAAACAAACAAACTAACTAAGGCAATTTGAAGGCAATTCGAAACAGTATCATTAACTACTGTGACCATCAAAAAAGGTCCCTTGGTAGAGGGAGTGTTTGATGTAGTCTTTGAAGGAAAATCAGGATTTCAAGAGGCAAAGTTGATAATAGAAATGATTATTTCTCTCTTATATTAATAATCAACTACTGAATTAGGACCGGGATTTTTTCAGAAGCCTGTAGGTTGTTTAGTCTTTGAAGGGAATTGTTGATGGATGAAATTGCCCAAATCCCTGGGGTACATCCTGGATATAAGAGACCATCCAACTAAAGAACCTTCCAAAGAATTTAATCTCAGGTGAATCCCAGCTCATTGTGTTCCAGGTCTGAGTAGAGATGGACCCCCTTTTGTCTTGATTGCCCTAGATAGGGATAGTTTAGATAAGAGATGTCTCTTTGTCCAAGACTGAGTAATCAGTCATATCCCCCAACCCCTAATTATAATAGGTTCACTTCTCCTTATAACATTCATTACCTCATTACTTGTTAACCAATCCGAGTTGATTGCCACCTTCAGAACACTCACTCTTCCAAGGGCATATAACCATTCAGTGGGTTCCATGAGGGGTCTTTGCTATTTAAGAGTGCCGTTGATGACTAAAATGACTAATTACCCATAAACTATGTCCCTCAAACTTTTAAAACATTACAATGAGGAGAAAGTGCATTCCAAGTATGGGGAATAACCTGCAAAAGGCACAAAGACAGGAGATAGAATGTCATGCACGAAAACAAGAACACAGTGGAAAGAAGGCTAACTTGGCTACAATGGAAAGAATGTGAAGGAGGAATGATAAGTTTAAAAAAAATAGAAAATGTAGGTTGGATCCTGGCTTTAAATTAGACTCAGAAGAGTTTGTATTTGAACTTAAAGGCCAAGGAGCTTATTGAGGTGATAAGTGACATGGCTGGACCTTTGCTTTAGTAAAATCACTTTGGTAGCTACATGGAAGAATGTCTGGAGAGGGAAGAAACTTGAGGGAGAGATATAATTTAGGTCTAAATGAGAGATGCAAAAGGCCTGAGCTAAGGTGACATCTGTGAACGTAGAGAGTAGGAGATGGATGAAAGAGATGCTGTGGAGGTAGAACAAGACTTGACATGTCAAAAATCTGAATGAAAACTGGAAAAAAAAAGGTCCTCAAATATCTAGGTATTTGAAAATATCTAGCTCATTTTTTATATCACTTCTTGATATTTAGTTAGTAGAACTACATGTATTTTAAGAAGTTTTTTTCTTTCTTTTTTAACTAAATAGTTACACCCTAATATGTTCTAGAAAGTTTTCTGTTATATCAAACAAAATGGAATAATCGTATTACTTTGCCTGTTAGGCATCCTTAGAGTGACATTGTTTTAGCAGAATGATACTGCATCATTACTGAAAAATGATCTTCTGATAGGATATATATGCAATCAAAACAATTTTTCTTTTAAAAGAAAATTTTTCATTAAAGACATTTTTAACCTCAGAATATGCATGTGTGAAATAAGTATATTCATCTACATATATTATGCAATAAATAGAGTGTAGGTCCCTACTTAGAGCAGCTAGGTAGTTCAGTAGATAGCGTGCCAAGCCTAGAGTCAGGAAGACTTATCTTCCTGACTTAAAATCTGGCTTCAGACACTTACTAGCTGTGTGACTCTGGACAAGTCATATAATGCTATTTATCTTAGTTTCTCATTTATGCAAAAAAAAATGACCTGGAGAAGGAAATGACAAACCACTTTGGCATTTTTGCAAAGAAAACCCCAAATGGGATCACAGTCAGATATGACTGAAACAACTGAATAACAACTGCTCACTAATTACACACACAATCATAAAATTATTAGCCACTGGAAAAAACAAAGGCATTTGATGAATCCAGGAACTCCTGTGTACTCTTTATATCTTATTGTAACTGTAAGCACTCCAACATACAGGGAGGCGGGGTGGGGGAGGGAGCTGCTATCACAGGTTCTTTGATTTGCTTCTCTAAAAGCAAAGGCAACCTTTGAGGGCTTAACAATCACTTTAATCAAGCACATGTATCATTCCTTTAATCAAGCACATATATCATTCACCTAGTTCAGAGAAGTCAGCATCCTGAACTTCAAAGAAAATACAGATAAATCCAAGATCAACAGATATGGTTTCCTCTGCCTGAATTCAACAGACAGGTCCAACTGTCTAACCATAGTTACCAGAGAGGGAAGTACTGACATCTGAGTTTTCAAAACCGGGGGGCTCCTGTAGCAGCTTCCCACAGTCCTCATCTGGTCAAACAAACACTTCCAGTTAGTAAGCCCCAAAGTAAAACTTCAACTCAGAGTATCTGTACCTTTTTTTTAGAGCCAGATGGCATCACAACCCTTGAGAATCAGTGCCTCATTAACTAAGGGCTTGGGCCTTTCCACAAATGTTCCCTAATCAAACTCTTCTTAATGGGCAGGCCCATTAATGGGTGGGGAAGATCTTCAATCACATTAAAATAATTAACAATACAAATACATATACTGTTTCTAGTTAAATAAACTCTTGTTTCTGCACTTTACTCCTTGTAAAGACTCTGATAAAAGCAAGATTCAATCAGAGGCACTTGATTATACTAAAACAAAAACAGCAAAAGATCCTACTTTGCTTGCCCCTACACTTATGTGCATAAATGAAATAATGCAGCTACTCAGGAGACTGAGGCAAGAGGATCACTTGAGCTTTGGAATTCTGAGCTACAGTTAATGCCAATCAGGTGTTAACACTAAGTTCAGTATTAATATAGTAAACCCCAGGAAACAGGGGACCACCAGGTTGCCTGAGGGACAAATCATCCAAGGTAAGAAATGGATCAGATCAAAGTTCCTATGCCAATCAGAAGTAGGATCAGATCTGGGCAAGATACCTAGGTTTATATAAATAAATATTCATTAATCACTCAGTCTAAGCCAGGCATTGTGATGTGTTGGGTATGCTAATACAAGAATGAGATAAAAAAATGTCAAATACTTCTTGTAATATAAAAGTTCCACAATATCACTTCACCTCTTAAGTCTCGTCTTCTTTAGGCATCCCTAGTTCCTTGAACTGATCCTCACATGACATAGTCTCCAGTTCATTTACCACTCTGATTGCTTTCTTCTGAAAAGGATTCTAATTGTCTCTTTCATTCTTAACATGGTTACTAGACTACACAGGATTGACCACGGTAAATATACTGAGACTGCTAACCTACCATCTAGTGGAAAGGTTAAAACTAACCGTAGGCAAAGAGTATCAATGTTTCCTAACAAAACAAAAATAATAAAACTCTATCAATTTGACCAATCCAAGATTCACTCCCATTAGCAAGTACTAAACCTCTTCATTTATACCTTAGATGGTATAGTCTAATAGAAACAGCTTTGCCCTTGGAAGACAAGGAACTATGAGTTTGGATTTCTGTTCCATATTACTCACCAGCTTTAAAATCCTGGGCAAGTCATTCCACATTTCAGAGTATCAGTTTCTTCAACTGTAAAAGAGAAATAATACTTTTACCACTCACTTCACAGAGCTTTCATGAGGAAAACACTTTGTAAATCTAAAAATGCCAAATAAATTAGAAAGATTTGTTCCCCCTTTGAAAGGTAAGAGGACATGGGAGAAACATAATTGATCTTAGAAAAGAAACTGGGCTTCAATCTCACATTTCTAGAAATATGGCTTGCTGCCACTGTTGCTGTTGTTATTATCACTGTTATTATATGAGTTAAAAACCTCAGAATAAGAAACAGAGATAAAGAGATAGAGATAGACTGAGAGACTGGAGTTATTTACAAGAGACAGATAGATTGAGAGACTTGACTAGGGAACACAGAGAAAGTGAGAAAGAGAAGAAAAAAATGAGAAAGAGAAGATATTGCTCAGAGTTTGCTCCTATGATCATCTGCCCCTTAGATTCTCTCTATTTCCTCTCTCCATTTTTATCCTGAACAAGATTCCTATAAACATGGAGAGTCCACTCAATAAACATGTATTTAGCACATACATGTGCTCAGTGGTGGGGATTAGAAATTTGCAAATGAAATGATCCTTTGTCCTTAATGAGTTTGCATTATCCCAGGTTGGGGGAAATGAGGGTGTGGCTATGATACACATATAAATAAGAATAAAATAAAGTTAGGGAGTGAAGGGGGCAAAAAAGAGATCAAAAGTGCTCCAGGAAAAACTGAAGATGGAAAAAAATAGTTGGAAGAAAAAGGAAAAGCTCTACAGAGGAAAGAACATCTGAACAGAACTTTGAAGGAATTTTAAAGAAGTACAGATGACACCAGAGAGTATTTTGGCATGGGGAGAAAGAGTACTTTACATATATAGATACAGATATATAGATACACACACATATATACATATATGCATATGTGTGGTGTTATACGTATATGGTAGGAAAAGACATCTCAAGTTGCGAAAATAACTAGCAATGTCAACTGCAACAAATACAAAACTCATGAAGAAGAATAATTTTAAATAAAATCAGAAAGGTATAGCCAATGAGCGGGAATCTTGAATGCCAGACAAAGCTATCTGCATTGAATTGTACGGGTGACAGGGAAATACTAGAAGTTTTTTTCAAAGGGATAGATTTATAGCTTAGGAAGATTATTTTGGCAACTCTGTGAAGGATGGACTGGAGAAGGGGAGAGAATGGAAACAAAGAAACCAATCAGATCTTTAGAATTTGTCTTCCTAGAATGATAATTACCTCCTCTATTAGCTAACTACTAGTCCAAGTAGGAAAAAAATTATTAGCATAGGCTGAAGGAAATTCTAGGCTTTTTATAATACAAAAGTTCAATAAACACTTAATTGTATTTGTGGTGAGTGTAGACTTTCTTTTGAGTCTGTGTGGAATTCTATAAGATGACAATTCAATCCCTCAATCAGAGCATGTCTTAACAAAACCTCTTAAACAGGCAACTCTTCAATATATCATATTGGTCATATATCAATTAATACATATTCCAATATTTGTGAAGAAGTATTTACCTTTTTATTCTTTTTAAAATATACATTTCATCATAAAAAGGAGAATTAAAGGAAGAAGATTACATTTCTGATGGATGATGGTCCAAATATATTTGTATGTTTTGTGAATGAGAAACTGCCAAATAACATAAAAAGTGTTGGCTAATGCAACCACAATAAAGACAGATCCTGGTGACCTGTTTTAATTCATATGCCAAAAAAAAATGCATTACACTGCTTGGCATTACAAGCTACACTGGGGAAAGATAAAAAGCAAATATAGGAATATACCAATTTAGGTACAACAGTTCAGATTATTGGTATAATTTAGATCAGCATAATTTATTGCATGTATATATATAAGCAGTCTTATGATAGAAGAGAATGTGCAAATATAAACATTTGTACTCATATACTTTTATATACTAATTTTACACTCACATTATACTAATATTTATACTATACTATATTTATAATATACTTATATTTATACTAATATTATGCTCATATATACTAATATAATTAATATTATACTAATATTTATACTAATAAAATGGCAATAACTTAATAATGTGTCCACAATATGAACAGAAATCTTAGTTAACCTGCAGGGAATAACATTAATTTAGTTCAGACATTGTGAGGAAATGAAACATTCGAAGCTTTTAGTGACATTGTGATATGCTACTGTATCTAAAACAAGAATCCAGGTTGCAGACGCTAAATTTGAGGTTTGTCGACAACTTCTTCTTTACATACTCTCTCTTTGGCACTGCTAATCATCACAAGGAGCTAATCTGGCTGAGGAGAGAGCAGGATGCCATCTTACTTACTGAAGGATCAAACAAAAGAAAAAGCTCCTCATTGGAGCTTTTTTATTCATAGTTGCCCATGAGATTTGTCCTGCATTAAATAGAGCACTTACTGTGTCATCTGTTTACCATAATCTGGTTTCTATCAGACACCAAATGAGTCATTTACATGCAATGGTACAAATTCACTGTCACATAAAGGAGGGGTGTGCACTTAGTTGAGGGCAAAAAAAAAAAGTCACACAATTCCAAGGATTGTCCCTTAATGTTGGACTGGAAACATTTTTAGCCATTTTACTCAAAATGTTATCACTGTGTCAAGTTCTCATCTTACAGCACTCTTAGGAATTCCACAAGATGAGAAGATGTCCAACAATTTGAATGGAAACATTATATTTAGGGAATGAGCCCTGCTTACATAAAGAAAGAGTGTGATTTTTCCCCAAGAACAAAGAGATTAGAAAAGTAAATTGCTCAAAGAAGAGATATGAGAAGACAGCTCTCATTCATTTGCAGAGATGGAGTGGAGTAGGGGTGGGGTGGGGGAGTGCACAGGTGCAAAAATGCATTTAAAATCTGGTGGGTTTTTATATACTGGTTGATTTTGCTATTTTTCTTCTTTTTTAAAATAAATTTATAAGGATAGCTCTCTGGGAAAGAAAAAAGGAATACAGGGGGAAATCTAGGCAATGCAAAAACTAGAGATATCAATAAAAATACTTTTAAAAAAACAAGAGGAAATCAAAGAAAATTGCATCTCCAAATGAGCTATATTTCCTACCCATGTTACAACAGTGTTTTCCAAGTTATCCTCCATAAGCTTGAAGTAGGGACAGGAGCCTGAAATCATGTGAATCCATACAGTTCTAAAGCAAAATGATATTTGTTTCTTGAGTTCCTCACAAAGATCTGCTCAGGTTATTAGTGTACCTATTGCTTTCACCACAGTCATCTTCCACCTTGTTTAGATTTCTTGAGGACTTGCATCCTCTGTGTCCATAATTTTGTCTGCCTGACAGAAAGTGTATCAAGTGCTTATGATAGGGAAGAAAGCTTCATCTGCTTTTCCTTGATTGCCTTGCCTTGATCGCAAAAGTTAATGCCTTTACTGACAGAGAAACAGACATGGCAAAACCCTGAGCCAGAGACCCATATCTTTAACATCAAAATTGTTCCAGAGATGCTGTATAGTTACAAGTCACAGGATACAAAATACTAAAGAATCAAAATTGTTTCAGATCACCCAAAAGGCAATGAAGAAATACACAATGAATATGAATAGAAGTTATCACAATCATGATAATAATACTTTAATGTTTTAATGTTTACAAAATATTTTTTAAAAGATTATCTCATTTGATCCTCATAAGAACCCTATTATTATCCTCCCTTTATAAATTGGGAAACTGAGGTAAACAATAGCTAAATGCCTTGCCCAGAGTCACACGGTAAATAAGTATCTAAGGCAAGATTTAAATTAGGTCTTCCTCACTCTGTGTCTATCCACTCTGTCACCCAGGTGCCTATTGGAGTGATATTTAACCAAATAAGAAGTCCTACCATTAATGAAATGAGTGAGCATAAATGGAAAGATATCCCATAGACTCCTTTGTATCCACAAAATATTAAAAGACCAAGAGGAAGCCACTGAGCATCTTGTATGGATTGTCTATGGTGGGTGTACAAAAAAGCACAGACAAGCTCCTCATGATGAGAAAGTATAGATGAACTGTGATTTATACTGCTGGAGGGATGATCCCCATGGTTAAAATCACACATCTATTGAAGTAACAGTATTTAAGTAATGAGGACCAAATATCATAAGTGTAAGCATTCAGATCACTTAAATGTGGAAAAGTACATATTGAAATCAATCTAAATAATTTAAATGAACAACAAAGTTAGCACTACGAATGTTTATATGGGAATAGCATATACCCTTCAACCATAAGGATAATGCTAAAGAATTATTTTCATTTACCGGACCTTTTATTAAAGATTTCTTTCTTTTTTTCAGTGTGATAGGGGATTGAGGTCAGTCAGCAAATGTATTTGGCCTTAATATATAAATGAACAAAGAATTCATGACCTTAAATACGTTCCATATTTTGTTTCTACAATAAGCCCAAAATTCCCATCCGACCTCCCAATTAACCAAAAGAATACAGACATATCATTCAACATAGACACAGACAGGGCAGAATGGGACCTGGTCTGAGCACTTTAAGGACTGGAATGATAATTTCAGAGATGCTACTGACTAGGTAGTTTCTACCTGGTCATTTATCCATTTGACGCTGATAGACCATCTATATTTATTATCCTTATCTACCTCTGGTACTTTTATCTCTTCTTTCCTCCTTTCAATCAAAGCAAAGCAAAACAAAATCCATATCCTATGTTCTCAAAGTGGCTTTGTTTTTTTCTGCTTTTTGAACATTTTAAACCTAGTTTGAACAGAAGTTTCATTTTTTTTTTTTTTTAGAAAAAAAGCTTTACAGTGATTGCTTTATATTTGCATACTTTGTGATCACCCAAAAGGCAATGAACAATACTGGAACTGTCTAAAATATTAAAGGAACTTTCTAATCAATCAAGTTTGTGCATACATAACAATTTTACTTTTACAAATTATATAAACATGAGAGTGATTCTACTTAAACATTGGTATATGTCATAGAAGTTTTCGCTGAGGACCTTATTAAGGAAACGGTCTTCCTCTGTGCTAGGCTTTCAGAGTTAAAAAATTTCAAAGACCCTTAGACTTTAATTAGCACCTACACTACTGGGTGCCTATCTAATGAAAACTACCTAACATGATAATTCACTGATCAGTGTTAGTCTTTTTTATTAAGCTCCTACTGGGTACAAATCAATTTTCTAGTTAACATAGTAACAGGAATTCCTCTAATCTTCTTGAATAGTCAGTAATACTTGCACATGTTAAACTGAATATTGGCTACATGGTAGCCATATTCATGATTTGGCTAATAGTTTCTCTCTAAGCTTCCTCCTACTTCCTAAGTTAGATATAGCATTACTAGACAGATATAATATAAAAATCGATCCATTGTCTGTTTGGTTTTTTTTAAAGTCACGCTTCTGCTGAATAACTGGGGAGATCAACAACATACTCTTTCCAATTCTGAGCATTCCCAATGAAAGCAGCATTGATTGTAGTACATTTTTATTAATAATGCTTTTAAGTTTGTGTAAGGACCATGCCCGCTGACTGACCATTTGATTAACTTTTCTTGTAAAGCCTGTGCAGAGAAATGAAATTAACATAGAATGTGCTTTGAAAAAGGAAGAATGATCCTTAAAATGAATGTTAGGATTCTTAAGTATGGTTTTTATTATGTCTTGGGGCCAATTTCTTTTCCCATGGCAATGTATGTCAGAAGCTACAACATAAGTCTATGTGGATATGAGAGTTAGTATCCAAATTTTCACTTTTGACATAACTTTTCATATACCTATATGATATTAAACACTGAAGTTAAATTTCTATTTACTTACTATTATAGATGTTTATATTGCATATTATTTAGCAGTTGTGGAAGTAATGCATTTTCTATCCTGCCAGTTATAGTATCATAGATGTAAGACTGGGAGAGGCTTTATTGGCCATACAGTTCAGTCCCCTCATTTTACAAACGAAGAAACTGAGGTCCAGAGAGAATAAATGGCTTACTTAGCGTCATCTACCTAGTAAAGGTAAGAAACAATTTTAATCCTGGTCCTCCTGACTCCAGGTCCTTCTTCACTTTTCCTCTTTATTTAAAACCCAGGGGAATTTCAAGGGTAAAATTTTAACATGATTTCTAACTGAATAGTTCCTTAAATATTCATTGGAGATTCAGTGAGCTCCTACATTTATGGTGTTTTTCAAATAAAGAAAATATATCAATGTTTCGATACTACCCACCAACAGATTCGGCCAACTGGATTGCCATTTGCTACTTATGGAAGGCTTCTTGAAGCAATCGGATCTAATCCAGGGTCAGAAGGGTATCAGAAACTTATGGATAGCCATATGGTTTATTATATCCTCATATATCTTTTGTTTCGTTTCTATACAATTATAACTATTTTGTTCGGTAGAAAATCTTGGCTGCCCCCACTTTTCCGTTTTCTTGATAGCCTCCAATCACTGAAAACAAAAACAAATAAAAACTACTTCACATAGTTCCCCATCTATTTCAGGAAATAAAGGAATATTGTACTGCTTCCAACCTACATTTCATGCTGATGTTAAAACTGCTCCTTAGAACTCTATTACTTAAGATTAGAGGGTAAACTCACAAATTAGAAGCAAGTGGTTACTTCCCTGTCAATATGTAGTTCACAAAGCAGCATAATGCATTTTTGCTACTCCGTTTCTTTCATCTTGCTACACAGATAGAAAGAAAATCAATATTTTCATCAAGAAAAGGAGTTGTTCTTAAGGGATTTCTTTACCAACATCTGAGAATTAGATACAATTCTTCATTATTCCCAAATACTTATGCTATCATCATTCACTGACAAAGAATGTAACATCCCCAAGTCTTAGTAGATGTTGTTGTAGTGCAGACCCTTCTCCCTCCCCCACAAAATCATGCCAACCGTATGACCTGTTGGCCAACCTTCTGGTGATGATCCTGCCCAAGCTTAGATAAAGCTTCTGCCCAGATGAGAGACAATCCAAGGCGAAGCTGGAAACATTACGTATAATATTGTTTCCAGCTTTGCAGAAGCAGCCAGGACTTTTGCTTAGCAGGCATAACCTTCAAGAACCAGGGGCACCTCCACAACACAATAAGACATTTCAGTAGGTCTTCAGGTAGGGCGATTAGTTATGCATTACAATAATACCACTTTGAATTTATATATGGCTTCCTACAGTTGACTCGAAGTAATTTAACCATAGAATCTAATTTATTATCAATATCCCAGGGAGAGGGGCTGGGGGAGGAACATGAAAGTATTATCTTTCATGCCCTTGAAATGAAGAAAATACAAAGGATATTTGGAGAAAGCCAAGAAGAGAAGCTCAGCAGCTATTTTCTTACAGATAAGGAGTGGATTTTATAAATGACGATGGTACAAGCCTTCTACATTGCTCTTTGTAGGGCTTTTTCATGAGCATGGGCATTTGGAGGTGACAGTGCGGCTGCTTCTGACAAGAACACTATAGATTAGTGCACAGAGTAAGATTAAGTTTTTTTTTTCTCCTATTTAGTTTTTTTAAATATCTTTTAAAAATCTGCAAAATAAATAAGAAAAAGCTGCCACCACCTTCCAAGTTTCCAGAAATCTCATTTCCCATTTCTCATATTAACACAGTTATTGTTTTATGATGAAAGAAGGAAGGGAAGGAGGAAGGAAGAGAAGAAAGAAGTAAGGGAGGGAGGATGGCAAGGAAGAAGGGAGGAAGGAAGGGATAAGGGAGAAAAGGAAGGGAGGGGGGAAGGAAGGGAAAAGGTAGAAGGAATGGAGGGAGAGAAAAAGAAGGGAGTGATAAAAGAAGGGAGGAAAACAGGAAAGGAGGGACGATGTAGAGGAGAAGGAATGGGGAGGGAGGGAAGAAGGGAGAAAGGGAGAGATGAAGAACTGAAAGGAGATAGGGAGAGAGAAAGGGAAGGAGAAAGGAGAGACCAAGAAATATCTGGAGTCAACGAGAAAAAGGAAAAAGTAGACAAAATGCCACTATCTTTAGTTCCAATATCATGAAAGTATTAGTAATGGTGTTGTGCAACATTATATAGGAATTATCATCTTTTCATTCTATCAAGTTCCACCAGAACACCAATTGAAGCACTGACCTGCTGATTTAATTAATATTGAATATCAAATGCAAGAATAATATTATGTATTCTACAGACAGGTTGACTCCATGCCCAGAGTAATGTTTAAAATAATGGATGTTAGCAATTGTTTCATTTATGTCCTTGCATCTTCAGATCCCAGCACTGTGCCTTAAACACAATGATTTCTAAATAAATGCTGGTTAAATTGAGTTGAATTAAAGTACAATTTCTTAACTGCATTTTGGGGAGAGAGAACTCTTTATTCCCATTCAGAAAAATTCATACACACATATAGAATTTGAACATTAACAACAATATTATACATAAGTCTGAATTTATAATTCTAAGGAAAATTATGCAAGTATACCTTTACACATTTTGGCCCCATTAAAGCATGCCAATTAAATAAACTAATTTTCATTTATAGAGCATTTAGCAACCAAAGGTATTTTCCAAACTATATCATTTTATTATTGCAACATCACAAGTGGTAGCTAGGGTATATAGATATGAAAAGGAGGCCCACCAAATGTACATGACTTGCCCCGGTTCCCACTGTCTGCTAGTAGCAGAGCCAGGAACAGAGCTGCCCTCCATATCCATATTCTTTCTGACAGCCTGCATACTGTTATATCCAATATGTGTGTAACCTTCTCTTATGCAAATCATAAATAGAAGTCATCATCTATTTGAGAAAATTAATAGACAGTCATGAATGTAAGCATTCACAGTTTGAACTCAGAAGTCAGTTTCTAGCGACAAAGTATAAATAAAATTTGTGGGTTTTGACCAGGCACATTTTATAACTGATTTTATTTACATTTGGGATATTATTTTTGTATTCGTGTTCTAAAAACTGATCAAAGTCTTCTTTCTTATTACTCTCCCAACAAACACAAACTTTCCTATCTTTGATGCAATCTCAGTTATTTACAGAAATTAGAGAAGGATACTCTAATAAGATCTAAAATTCTGAATTGGAATATGGATTTTTCATTTGTCATGTTCATGGGCCTACCAAATTCCTACTTTATTCTATTTCTCCTATGTGATATCAGAGTAGTCCTTTCTCTTTCACAATTACAAATATGCATATATTTTGGTGGTGGTGGGTAGTGGTGTTCAGTCATGTCTGGCTCTCCATTAACCCATCTGGGGTTTTCTTCGCAAAGATACTAGAGTGATTTGCCATTCCCTTCTCCAGTTCATTTTTCAGAAAAGGAAACTAAGGCAAACAGTGTTAAGTGATTTGCCCAGGATCACAGAGCTAGTAAGTATCCAAGGCCAAATTTAAACTCAGGTCTTCCTGACCTGAGCCTGACACTCTAGTCACTGTGCTACTTAACTACCAATAAAATATGTATGCATTACATACCCTGAGTAGTTTTCTCTGAGTAGTTTTAGGATTACAGTATTTGAAGGAACAAAATCATTTTGAAGTTAAATGCATGCTTCCATTTTTATCTAAGCGTGAATGCCAGGATTTTATGTGATAATGTTTGAGTCTAATAGCCTTCCACTTCAATAAGGAGGAAAAAATAATTGTGGCCTGTGAGACATGGTACAAGGATAAGTACTGCCAGGAGCATGCTGGTAAATATTTAATAACTGGCTCTCTTAAAAGAAAAGTATGCATTGCATGACAAATTTTTAAGCTTAATCTGAATTGCTAACATTTTCCCCATCACTTTCCTAAGTCTAGACAATCAAAAGAATAATAAATGAAGCTCTAATTTGTAGCATTTCTCAATTTCCAAGAGGTAAATGTTCACAGTTAAAATTTAATAAATGACGCTAGGAATTGGTTTCAGCTCACCTTTGAACCTAAACCTAATGTTACAAGAAATTCTGTGGAAGAAAGGAATCTCTCTTCTGAAGAGCTCTTGATAATATAGAATAAAGAGAAGAAATCATATGATCACACATGATTAGAACTAGAAGAGACATTAATGGATATCTAGTCCAACACCTTAATTTTACAAATGAGAAAACTGAGGCAGAGTGACACAGTAAGAGCCAGAGACAGAATCTGAACCCAGAATACCCTTCTAAAATATTTTACTGTCCACTCACTTAAATTTGTCATTAGTCCCTTTTCTAAAAGGAGAAGGAATATGAAGTTTTGGATATTCCACTGGTGATATTCAATCTCAAGAACATATCCACTGTCAGACCTTCCTTCCCTCTGACCTGTTTTATTTTCACTGTTTTATTTATGCAGCTGTATTTACTTAGAGACTACAAGTCTATTAAAGAAGTCATCGGCTGTGCTCATTCTTTTCACTCACAGTTTTCCAGCATATTCACTGGATGAGAGGTTTATTTATAGTGACTCAGGCAGTGGTGTGCCAATTAAGAAATAGAAGAACCTCATAAAGAAAAGAGCTTTTGTGCAGCATGTGAATTGCCACAGAGAGACTAACGTGTTTATTAGCTCTGACACAGCAAACAAACAAGCAACACCGAGCCTTCAGCTCTGAAGAAAAGTAGTGCCTGACATTCTACAAGAGGTGGCTCATATTTATTATTTCAAGATGGAATTTTACACTGGCTGATATGTATAGACCAGGAGTCAAAACTCATTGGAGTCTGGACTATATCCAATCTCTGATTGAGCATTGATTTCACTTTGTGTTAATGCAGAGTAAGACAGAAAAGTGGGCCACCCAATGATCCAAACATATATTTTCTGATCTTACTTCCTTCTGTTCTTATTAGAAGAGGATTTTATTGAGTGAAGTCAGGCCAATTCCTAGTGTTCATAAGAAGCTGAAATTAAAATGACCAAAAGGACCTCAGTATATACACCCTTTCTTTCAGTAAATAACCTTTATCCATTCACCCTCTTATTCATCATAAATGAAGGTGGCAGTAGCACGAGTCTCCCGGTAAAATGGGCTAGGAGAGCAACATAGAGGTTGACTTGGTTCAGACTTAACTGGATATTCAGTCATTTGCAGATAGTCATTCTTTCCATAAACCTAGTCGGTATCAGTATATGTAAAGTTTCTAACCCTTCCAGCTGGGGAATACCTCATGGAGGAAATATGCTTTCCTTAGAGTTTATAAACATGACTTTGTCTAATTTTTCATTAAGGTTTTCTCCAGTTCGATTCTGAGATTTTTTTTTTTCCTGGAGAGCATCCACAACAGCTTGTCTCCCTTAGGTAGCCCCATGTTGTCAAGGAAGGAAAGATACATTTTTTGCTTCTTGGGAGAAATATACAAAGTAATGGGTATACTATCAAAGGGGTGGCAGATCATCACAACTCTCTCTCTCTCTTTCTCTCTCTCTCTCTCTCTCTCTCTGAAATCCCTAAGGGAAAACACCGTATTATGAGCAAAACACTACAATTTCAATTTGTTTTTTAACCAAATGAAAAAAATGCAAAACACAGATAATTTCCCCAGATACAAATGAAGAAAAAGAAAGAGCATCCAGTTTTTTGCTATGAAGGCTAGCTGCTTTGTTAGATTCCACAAACACTGATTAAGCCCCTCCTTAGTGACAGGCCCATGTGTTTTACTGAGAATATAAAAACAAAAATGAAATCCCTGTCCCTCAAAAACATTATATTCTACTGGGAGTATTAACATGTATACTGGCTAAGCAAAGTATCCTAAAATGTGATCATACAAAGACATTTTATTTAGATATTCCTTTACTTTCTGTCAATGAACTTGTCTAAACTTCACTAGATTGGTCCTTGAATGACAGGGAAGCAGACTAAGATCCTTCAAGGATTCAAGGTATCTGTTTCCTCAGAGAAAAACTCAAATAGTGGACATGAAATCCTGAAGCACTCAAAAAGTCTTTCATTTTAAGAAACCTGGGATTTATAAGATACAGATATTATTGATTTCATTAATGCTACTGTTGTATCTTTCAGGAATCTTGTATAAATTTGACACATGCATGGGAGACTTCTCATTGGAAGGACATTAAAGTGGTATTCTACTAGACTGAAAGAAATGTGTTGTTTTTTTTAAATAATTAACAATCAAGAAGCACAGAAGACTCTTATATTTTCCCATGCCTTTCAGTTAACTGTATTATTGTAGCTAAAATCCCACCTTCTTTTCCCCATTACCCTTAATCCTAATGGCTTCCCTCTATTGATAAATAGCTTTCTTTGTACATAGTTGTTTGCATGTTTTCTCTCCCATTAGAAGGTAACCTTCAGAAGGAACTGTTTTCTACCTTTCGTCATTAGCCTGTTACTTAGCACAGTGCCAGGCACATGGTAGATGTTTAATACATGTCTAGTGACTGACTTGAGAAAGACTAATTTCACTTTTTTCTTTTTTAGTTTTACTTTTAATTTATGGACTAAAACAAGCATCTTGTACATGAAACAGTAAGTCTACTATGTACAACTTGGTATTCCTTTCAAATATACAACAAAATTATTCTGTAAATTTTTTTTTCTTCCCTCTCCCCATGTTAGAGATGGCTACTTTAGATACACACACACACACACACACACACACACACATATAATATACAGACACACATACTTATACATATATATGTATATATGTAAAATTATGCTATACATACTTCTATTTCTTAGTTCTTTCTCTGGATGCAGATACCATCTTTCTTCATATGTCCTTTATAGCTAATTTGGGTATTTATAATAGACAAAATAACTTATTTGATCAAACTTGTTCTTAAAACAATATTGCTGTTACTGTATACAATATTCTCTCGGCTCTGTTTGCTTTACTCTTCATTAGTTTGTGCAAGTCTTTCTATGTTTTTATAAAACCACTGAATTCATCATTTCTTATAGCTCAGTCGTATTCCATCGCAATCATACACTACAACTTGCTCAGACATTCCCCAACTGATGGGCATCCTTGCAATTTTCAATTCTTTGCCACAAGAAAGAGAACTGCTACAAACATTTTAGAACATATAGGTTGTTTTCCCTTTCCCCTAATTATCTTTGGAAATAGGCCAAGAAGTGGTATTACTGGGTCTGCTGTAGAGGAAATCTAGAGAGCCTGGAAATTTCTGATCTACTCTACCATGTAGAATGGTGGAATGTAGCCTCCTTAACTTTACTTCTAATGTTCTCATCAATAAGTGTGTAAATTTTTTTTATAAAAAATTTTATATAGATGGGAATGTAGGCACATGGAATGATAATCACTAACAGTCTCCGATACAGCTTTGACAATCATAAGGTCTAGCATTTTCTTTGTACCTTTAGTTTTTTCCCTTCTTTCATATGCCATGAGAATGGGTGCCTTGCTGTCTCCCAAACTGTGTCCATTACTCTACTGAGCTTCTCTTTGGTCTAGTCCAGTTTCTTTTCCCATCTTTTTTTTCCTTCAGTGTCATTTCCACTTCCTCTGGCAGCATAGCCAGAACTGTGAAGGTAAATTCCAAATGTAATAACTATACTGAACATATTGGTGAATAGATTTTGTTTTAGAAATCTTTACAGAAATCTTTTCTATTTCTTGTCATTCTCAAGTTCACTCATGACTTTCATATAAGACTCATGGTCTTCCACAGTATCTCCAATCACCATCCTCAAAGGCTTTATTGTTCTTATTTATGACCTGTTTAACAGCCTGACCCCACAATCACTCAAAATCTAACTCTAATGGTGTCCTTCTCTACTCTATTTCAACCACAAACACTGTGACACATCTAAGATATAAGCTTTGACAAAAAAATTCCCATCTTTCTACTCTTCTTCAAATGTAATACAACAATGAGCCTACTTTTTGCCGTCATCATGATCTCTGGTCCTTGGATCCAACCTTTTTCTCCCAATCAATGTATCTCAGTCTGGTTTCACCCAACCCAGAGCTGGTCTATCATTTTAATGTCTCACCAGTTATCATAGACAGATATAGATAAATATTAAATACATAATATTAATAATATATATTATATAGTGTTCCTAATTCCTGGGTCCTCTACTACTCCATTCCTTTTAATACTTATCCTTGAGCAAACCCTACCATCTTATTTATCTATACTTAATCATGGGATTACAGATTCAGACTTTGAGTGGACCATAGAGGTCATCTAGAAATATTTTCACTTTTACAGATGAAGAAATTACTTGGCTTTACCTACAATTTTCAGTTGAGGTGCTATACTCAGCATAACCTACAGTTAATCTACCCTTCCTCTACTGCAGAGGAGAGCACTGTAGGTCATCAGTAAGCCTCTCCCCTACAAAGGAAGACTAAAGATCTCTTCAGCTATTGGGCATTTGCCCAGGTGAAGATCACATGATCTTTTAACTCTTCTGTCCTTTACTGTATCCTCTGTTTTCCTTGGGGAAGCTAGGTGGCACAGTGGATAAAATGCCCATCTGGAGTTCAAATTCAGCCTCAGATACTTACTAGCTGTGATCCTGGGCAAGTCACTTAACCCTGTCTGCCTCAGTTTCTTCATCTGCAAAACGAACTGGAGAAGGAAATAGCAAACCACTCAAGTATCTTTGCCAAAAAAAAGCTAAAAACAACTCAAACAGGGTCATGAAGAATTGGACTCAGCTGAAAAATGACTGAACAACAATAACTTTTCCTTAATTCAACTCACATCTAACTGATGGTCAGAATCCTATTTGGGTTGTTAGACTTCACGTCTCTTGGCTGAGGCAAGTATCCCCCATGTTTTGCTTCATCCAATAGAAAAGGAGTTAAATGAAACTGGTAAAGAAACTCCTCTTAAGCTCTCTGCATTATACTGCTCTGTGCTAGGAAAATGCCAAAGCCTGAGCTGTGTGAAGAAAACTGAACAGGCTGGTGAGTGGTGTCTTATATTCCCTTCACCAACAGATTACAGTCTGATCTTCTTACATCACCACCCATATAAACAATTTTTTAAGCTCAGAAAATTACATGACATACATTAATCTGCAGCATGGATCATTAATATCAAGAAAAAACATCAACAATTACTATACCATATAGTAGCAAGTTTTATTATTATATCATAATTATATTATAGATATAATTGTATTATAATGGCTTATAATAAACATTAGCACTTGTAGCAAAAAAATATCATTACTCTACTTCTCTAATTGTGCCATTAGCTGTCTTTGTGTGTGTCTTATCCTCCTTTTATAATATGCACAATGTGTGAACAGATATAATACTGCAGGTAAAGTTACATCTTAAACACTCAGTATAGTACTCTATACATAGCATATATTTTATAAATATTTCTGGAATGCATGTTCCACAAATGAAGAATGATCCTGCTGTTATATGAAAGATTCTGGTTTCTATACTCTTAAGATATATCATAAATTCACTTCATTCTTCAGAAAAACAAAATGCAAATTTTAACAGAAACTTGGATGAACCTCCAATTTCATTTGATCTAAGAATTTATAGGAAGCTTTAGGGTCAAATACAAATTCCTTTGTTTGGCACTGAAGACCCCATACACCCTGGCTTCACACTCTCTTTTGAATATAATTATACACCACTCCCCTGCATTTAGCAAATGGACCTTATTATTCATCATGTACAACACTCCATCTCCGGTTGCCATGCTTTTGGACATCATTCTTTATTCATCATTCTTAGAATGACTCTATCCTCATCTCCATCTCTAAAGATTCCTAGTTTCCTTCAAGGTTAAGATGAGCTCCAATGCCAACTCCTACAAAAAGCTTTTTCTGATTACTCTTAAATTACTTCATACTTATTTTCTATGAATTTTGTATACACGCTCATGTATATACATGTATGTACATGTTTTTTCCTCAACAGAGCAAGCTCCTTGAGGACAGTGACTTTCATTTCTAGAGTCTAGCACAGTGCCTGGTACAGGTAAATAAATGCTTCTAGGCTGGTTAAGGAATAGAAAGTCAAAATAAATATACAAATATCTGCATCTGATGCCATCAGCCAGAGGACACTGGTCAAAGCCAAGTAGTGCTAGAGTATGGTCTTGCTTCCATAGGACTATATTGTATAGTGTAAGAGAAACTACAGCCATGAAAAAGACATGAAACATGAAAATACATGAAAAAGACATCCCTGAAATTTCCAAATAATGAAAAGTTATTTAGTTTATTGTTCTATACAAAGAAAAAGGGCAAGTAGATTTTATAGAGTGATGATGAACAGAAGGAATCATGAGATGTACATGCTAGCAAGTTAAAACCATGGGAATATAAACTATTGTGTTCTTGAAAAATGCTACTCAGAATAACTAGAAATGGTTACTCTAATCATTGACAATATTTTTTCAACAGTATAATAAATTAAAATAGTTACCCTTTTCCTACATTATCATATAACTGCTATGGTACTCGTGTGTAAGGACAAAAATGAACTTTCACGTTGCTAGTCCCAAGCACTTTCTTCCAAAACTCTCATATTCAGTCTACTTAAAACCAATCATTTTTTTTTAAAAATAAAGTTCTGATGTTTTCTTCATCTGGCTCAGAAAATTCCTTTCAGAAAACATTATTCGTCTACTCTACTGGTTTTATTCCAATTCTTAGATAATTTAATTATCCTTTAAGTGGAGGGGGGAGTTCCATCTGTATCTTTACAAATCCTCCAAAATTCATATTACTTATTGTGATTTATTGCTTTGGTGCTTCTGTAGCAGTCTACTCCCCAAATTTCTTCCTCAGAAAGCATTTGACAGGTACACAGTGAAAGTGCTGAAGTGAAAGCAATGCGATTCTCCCAAGCCCCTCACCACCTGACCCCCTAGCACTACTGCTAGAAGAGAGTTTTGTTGAAATTCAGCAGTTCAGATTTCAATCTGATAACTAAGTTATTGAGAGAATCCCAACCATTTTGGTGGACCAGGTCCAAAGAACGTAGCTAGTTACTAAACCTCCCAGGGTTCTAGTCATAGCCTGTCCCTGAGGGGATGGGGCTATAATCAACCCCCCTCTAGCATGCATCACATATCAATCAACCAATAGACACAAATGAATGAATGATAAAGCATTCATTAAGTTCTTACAATTTGACAGACTATAGAGTACTAGGAATACAAATTTTTCTACCCTCAAGGAACTTACATTCTAATAAGGAAAGACAATGCATCAAAAGAGTCAGAAGGTAGGGACTGGGGCAGTAGAGGGAAAGGTAGGTGGCACTGTTTATGCATGGCTGGAAAGTGATGTGGAGGTTTAGTTACAGACTAGGTAAGGTGTGTTAGCCCAGTGTCCCAAGGGACAAATAAAATGTTTTTGTGCGAAAGGGATAAAAAGATTAAGGAGAATGACTGGAGTCTATATAGGCACAATTGTGTAGAAATGTCTCAGAAGTAAAATACAGGCAATATACATTTTAGCTAAGGGTATTTAATTAGGTGCTATAGAAAAAAAGCATTCCTACAAGTCTGAGGCAAAATCTCCCACAAGCATTCAGAAATCCATGGGATTCTGGGCTCTAACTGTGGAGACCAAGTGTGGAGACACAACTCTTGGTTACTAGAAGATGTTTCTTGAATTGTAACTAGGGCTTATGCTTTTTTAAGGTTCCTTTCTCCTTCAAGTAGTTCTTTCTATAGCCATCTGTGCCCATTTTTCTCCATGTTAGTTCTCAGTGTGCTTTGTGATGGTTCAGTTCCTCTAATGGTATACTTGATGACAGAAGAGAGGAGCTTAATTCTCTCTTAGGATCCACTCTGCTTGCCCCACCTCTTCTCAAAGTTTTCCAGCACAAGCAAAGGCTCTAGACCTCATGTGGCCTCAGGGCCTCAGGTTCCCCACCTCAGGTCTAGAGTTCTCTATCACATGACTGCTCTGATTCTTGACTGCTGATTTAGAACTTGTTATACATAGTCACAATTAGCATGTCTTAAACACCTACTATGTTCCAGGAACTGTGCTAAGTGCTGAGGGTACAAAGAAAGGGGAAGAGAGAAAAACAAAAACAAAACAGTTCCTGCTCTGGAGGCATTTATAGTCTAATTGAGAGAGCGGGCAGGTAACTGTAGAAACAAGATATATACAAGATAAATTGGGAGCAGTCTCAGAGGGAAGAGACTAAGATTCGGGAGGACTGGAAAAGATTTCTTGGAGAAGGTAGATCTTTTGCTGAGACCTGAAGGAAGCTAGGAAAGCTCAGAGGTAGAGATGAGGGGAGAATTTCCCACAAGGGAGACAACCAGTGGGAACCAGAGTTGAGATGGGGTGCCACGTTGGAGGAACAGCAAGGAAGTCTTGGATTGAAGAGTAGGTGGAGGGGAGTGAGACCAGAAAGGTAATAAGGGGCCAGGTTATGAAGGGTTTAATAAGCCAAACAAACCCAAGGCATTTGCTGTGTGACATAATCTCTCTTCATGTAAAGTGCAAAAACACTTCTGGGTGTTCTCCTTTGATTTTCTTATGCCCCCAGGATCCTACAAGATCTCATCAACTCTGGAATTTACATCTCCTCAATAGACCATCCCTTTTTTGAGTAGGCAGGGTAGAAGGTAGAGTTCTTTATTTAAGAACAGCACCCAGTGAAGGTATCCTTTCACTTCCCACCCAGCTGCATTCTACTGGTCATCAAGTACCTTGCCAGGTACCCTCCCCTCTCACCTCCTTTTTAGCTTTTACATGGGTTATATGGGGTGTTCAGGTAGGACTAGCACCTCTGGTGTGAGGGCCTGCCAAGACCTTTTTAGGGATGCTCATCTACCTTCAGTGTCCACCTGATTCACCCAATTCTCACCAGTGGCTCCAAGAAACTATAGCTAAGCAAGGTTAAGTGTAATCAAGGCGGTTTTAATCTGTAAGTGAGTTAGAGGAGGATGTCTACTCCAAGCATGTGAAGACTTCCTGGGCAGAATGAGCAGATGAGAAAAATTTGCTCCAATGGGCATGAAGATGGCTGAAGCAGGCACTGTGGAGCACTTAGAGCTTGGTCAGGCCTTGAATACACCTAGGTCATGCACTACATCCCAGGCCTTAGCCAGTTGTCTTGGCTTTTGTCCCTGGACTTTGATGACTGGAAGAGAGAATGAAGTTGATGACTTTGTGCCTTATTTAAATCCAATTCATGTGCAAGTCAAGACATCACCCATGATGTCACTGGTCCTCTTTGAAAATAAAAAAACAAACATCTTTTAAGTTTTGTCTCTACAGGGATCACACCTCCACCCCCACCCCCACCTTAGATTGTGAGCTCCTTCAGGAAGGGCTATTTTTTTTGCCCTTCTTTATAACCTCACCACTCTGCAGCTAGCACACAGTAGTTGCTTAATAAACGTTTACTGACTACTTAGAAGAATCTTGGCTCATAGCAGGCCCTTAATAAATGTTTATTGACATACTCCCAAATTAAATCCTACCAAATTAAAGATTTATATGTACTTAATTTACACATCTGATTGATTCAATCCACTCACACAATTCTGTGATCATATTAATTTCTTAAACAAGAAAAACCTTAAAAGGGGTGGGGGAGGGAATAAGATAGATATAAGAAAGCAAAATTATTCTACATATTAGATAATTTCTTGTGCTAAACTTTGCTTTATTCAAGAAAGAGAAAAACACTAAAAAATTGGTAAACATTATTGAGATTCTAGTAATTTATATTATACCAGAATGTAAATGGATTTCTCATATTAGCTCTTAAATTACTGCTGGATTAACAGAAATATTAGAACTTTGGGGGAAGGTTAGGAAAGCTTACTTCTAACTTTTTTTTTTCCTGATCATTAAAGAACAAACAGAATGACTGTGGTTGAGAAAAGCTGCAAAGGAAAGCATCGGTAACACAAATATCCTGAATAACTTAGTCCTTCACCTGAATGATCCCATTCTCCAAAGCAAAAGTATAAGCTTGATCATAGAGAACTGTCACACCTTGAACTTGGCTTCTTTCAATGCAACAAACATTTATTGAGCATTCACTATTTTGAAGGCATTATATTCTCAAGGGTCTTATAAAATAGTTGGAGAAACAGGACATATGCAAAACAAATAATAATAGAGAATCATAGAATGTTAGAGACAAAAAGGACCTTAGAAATCTTGAGTTCAAAACTCTATGCCTGATGCTTACTATCTAAGTGGCACTGGGAAAAACATTTAACCTCCTTGGTCCTCAACATTCCCAACTGCAAAATAAGGGGATTGTACTAGATAATCTCAAGGATTCCTGGGCTGTAGCTCTAAACTAATAATTCTATGTTCTTATCCAACTCCTTTATTTTATAAATCAAGAGACCAAGACAAAGAGAGGGAGGAAGATTTGTCTATGGTTAAACAGTATGAAAAATCGACATTTGAACTCATGTCCCCTGCCAAAGTCAGCATCTCTCCACTACCCCACACCAATTCAGCATATCCCATGCCCATTTAAAATGCCAAATTTAACAAATGAGTGGTAGAGACACTAAGGACCACAAGAGTCCAACTCATTCATTTCTCCCTCTTCCTAACCAAGAAAAGATGCATGATAAATTGACATTGGAGAAGATAGACCAAGTATCTTAGGCTCATATGTGTGTGTGTGTATGTATATGTGTGTGTGTGTGTATACACACACACATATATAATATGTGTGTGCATGCATGTAAATTTATAATACATGGGTGACTATACATTCATGCGTGCATATACATGTATGTGCATCTTTATGTATGTGTGGATAAAATTGGTTTTGGCACAGTCTAAAGCATAATGTCCCACACCCCAAAGACAATATGGTATCATGCCCCTGTCACAATAATAAACTGCCCTATGGAGGCACTGTGGTGCAGTTCAAAGATTTCTGAATTTGGAGTGTAAAGGATGATTTCAAAGCTTGGCTCTGCCATTTACTACCTGCCTGACCTTGGGCAAGTCACTTAATCAATCAACAAGCAGTTATTAATTGCTTCCTCTGTGTTAGGCACTGTATTAAGCCTTAGGGATACAAAAGGGAGAAAAAAATTAATAGCCTCTATCTTCAAGGAGCTCACTTAACCTCTTAGAAAAGAGTTTAGTAAAGAAACAGAAAAGAAAAAGAAAAAAGTGTGCCTTCAAGGAGCTTTCTTGACCATTGTTACCTTAGTCATAAAAAAGTTGCATTAGATTACTTCTACAATCCCTTCCAGATTTAAATCTATGATTCTATTACATCTGTGTTCTTTACCATGCTCCCATGTTCTTCTTTTCTTCTTCTCATTTTTAAATAGGCAAAGTAAATTAAAAATAAAATATCTGCCACAGATATGTGATAAAGATCAAGCTTATGTTACTGCTGACAGAACAAATCAGACACTGGACCAATCATAGAAACAATCTGTTCATTCAGCATTGTGATTTGATTATATGGAATTCATTCAAAAGCATTCTTAGAAAAAACTCAACGTCCACTCTTAACATCTCAATAAGCATGCTGCAGATCATGAACCATGATAGTAATTATAACAGCTTGACCATATGCCTTTTAGAAGACGATGTGGAACACTTGTGCTGAAAGGATGCTCTTCGTCATCATCATCATCATCATCATCCTTTGAGCCCCTTTCACAGTTGAACAGCACATTATGTCATTGCTGTGTGTTACAATATATTGGGGAGGGGGCAGAAATGATATTGCAATTAACAGTATCAACCTACAAATGCTCTGTGACATGCAGTCTAAATAAATATTTACACACAGCTCTGTGGGGTATATCATCATATACCTATCTACATATAACAAATACATGAATAACCTTGTAGTTTCCTCTTAAAATCTAGTTGAATTATAAAGCCTATCTCAATGACTTCTCATTGCCATGCTATGCGCATGCTGTTGGACTAAAGCACTGAATTCAATAGCATCCTTCTAACCTTGAGATTGGAATGTTGAGTAAGTGTCACAGTATTGACTGCCATGAAGGTTAAGATGATTATATTGGGGTTAAAGATGAGGAGTCGTTTCCAACCTTTAAATGCGGAAATACTTAAAATGTGCAAAAATGTAGCCCAATATGTACACCATTTACATCATTTATAATTATTGATTTAAATACAAAGTTCAAATAAAATAATAGTTGCAAGGAACCTAAGTCCAAATAACTATTTCCACTTCTGTGTTATGAGGTCCAGATTTCTTGATATGAGAGTTCTGTTTGAAACAGCTCTATTCCTACCTTCACGTGTGACGGATTTATGTTTCTAAAATCTACTCACTTAGAGTGTAAGAGTTTTCAATGGTGATAAACTGACCAAAAGTAAGCCATAATTCTACCCAGGATAATATTTCTTCCTTGGTTTTATTGAGCTAAAATGCCTACCTAGCCATGTTTCCAAAGCAAAGTGCATTTTTTCCCCTTTGGAAACTTGGCTTTCCAAGGGTTTACCACTTAATCTTCGTTTTTATTGAATGTGCTCAAACACTGCACATTTTCAGAGAGGTTTCAAGACAAAAATGCCACCAACATCACGTGACCCAGTGAGCTCCTGCTATGACTTCAAATAAAGAATCTAAGTCCTCAGATTTGGCTCTTTCAATTCCAAATCTGTAATGTAGTATAATAACTAATAGATATTCAGTGTCTTTGAGGTAGGCCAATACTGAAAGCAAACAAACAACAACAAAAAAAACTATCATGACCAGATACTGGATGAACAGGCCAGTCAACTTTTCCTGTCAAGGACTATTTAATTTGCTTGGAATTATACCTACATAGTAATGGGAAAGAACACTACAGACCTTTCCTTCCTAGGTATGCACTATACCCACAAAGCCTGAGGCTATATCTCATCAAATATTAACTCTTGCTATGATCTTAGAATGCTTGTTGAAGGCCTAAGCTTGCCCCTACCGTATATAGACAGACAAGAGAAATAGGTTCACAACCATTTTTGACATTCAGAATAAACACAGGATGGAACTAAACCCTAAATTCCAAATTCCATTTACTTGGAAAGGGGACAGTTAGGTGATGCAGGGAATAGGAGTACCAGCCCTAAAGTTAGGAGGACCTGAGTTCAAATCTGCCCTCAGATATTTACTAGCTGTGTGACTCGGGCAAGTCACTTAACCCTGTTTGTCTCAGTTTCCTTATCTGTAAAGTGAGCTGGAGAAGAAAATGGCAAACCACTCCAGTATCTTGCCAAGAAAATCCCAAATGGGGTCACAGAGAGTCAGATGTGACCAAAAAGCCTCAAGAACATCAACAGATTTCCTTGAAGGGAACCCAAGAGACCTATATGATTTCACACACAAAAAAAAAGTGAGCAGGGACAGATTTTTGATATAGCAAGAGAACAAGAACTTGTTTTGACTTTCTCTAGAAGTAAGGTGGCAAGTTTCAAAATAATGAAAAACAAAAGTCATTTTGACTTTTTATCACAATGGATACATTTTAGTTGCAACTGGCTGAGGGGCTAACACTCCATCAATGGCTTCTCACTTCCACTGTTTCCTGAATTACCATCTATGCCTCTTGAACCTGAACACCTTGGGGATTTATTTTTCAGCTGAAAAGAGAGACACCAGGATATAATAGCTAAATTGCTAGCTCTGTAGTTAGAAAGATGTTCTGTCTCTAACACATAGTATTAGTGTGGGCATGGATAAGTAGCTTAGCCAGATCTGAATTAATAGGTGGAGTTTTCACACCAAATTTCAATAGACTCATGAAATCACAAAACAGGACCAAAAAATGTACCCACCTCACACACACACACACACACACACACACACACACACACACACACACACACAATCTGGTGGTGTGGGAGCCACTAATTTTTTATTCAGTAGATGCTCTTTTTCAGAGTAGCAAATAATTTAGGCCTCAGTGTCACCCATCATCTGTGACTCCAGATGCCCCATAGAAACTCTAGCTGCCTCCGCAGATTGAAGCTGATCTTGGTGAATTCATTTCCTTCTGACATGCCAAACAAAATACTCCATGGCCCCCCACACTCTGTGGATGCTCTCCTGTGGATGCCAGGGTCCTTGCTGTTATAGTAGTGACACCATCCAACTAAAATTCAAAAGGTCAAAATGAGACAAGTAATAACCCGACTTTCTAATCAACAAACATCAAGCCCCTGTACTCGGTACCTCCTCTACCCTTTCACCTCAATTTTCATCTTCCTTTTATGTACTGTCTCCTCCCCTTAGAGTGTAAACACCGTGGAGACATTCACTGTTTCTCTTTTTTGTATTATACTTCCAGCTCTTAGCACAGTGCCTGGCACACAGACCTTAATAAATGTTTATTGACTCTAGAATAGTGATGTCAAAGAGAAACAGGATCACTAAATCACACATAAGGATCCCTGTGGACTGTATATTGACTTAGAAAACCACGCATGTATATATATATGTGTGTGTGTGTGTATACTTATACATATATATGTATGTATTTTAATATATCAACCCACTAAAATCAGATAGGAACTGCATTTTAATCTGATTTGGTCGACACGGGAGTATTATGAGCTGCATGCAACCCACCATGTGTTTAACACCTCTGCTCTGGAAAGCAACTTAGTGCCCCTTCTGAGCCTACTTGGAAAGTTTAATGGAGTCCCATAATTCTTTCAAGGAACATTTCTATTATATGTTTGTTCAAAGCCTTTTAGGGTTATGCTGAGGGCGGGGGGGGGGGGGAAGGGGGGCAGGTGGTAGGCGGGGTTTGGAGAGGGGTAGACAAGACTACATAATTCCCCATAACGTCATATTCTCAGCTGACCTCTCTCCTTTATTCAATTCTTCTTTGGCTCAGAGCATGTCTTCATCCTCAGTTCAACCCTCTGTGGTCGAGCTCCCGATCTCATCACTCAGAGTTAACCAATGATCACTTTACTGCCAAATTTGATAGCGTTTTTTAAGTCTTCATACTTCTTGACTTCTCTGGAGTATTTAAAGCTTCAAGGATGCTGCTATGTGCCAGAGTTCAGGGAACAATGGATCTAGAAACAAGAAGATCTGAGTTCAAATCCTGCTTCAGAAACTTACTAATTGTGTTTTCCTGGACAAATCATTTAACTTTTCTCAGCCTCAGTTTCCTCATCTGTAAAATGAGGAAAATAATTGTACCTACTTCCCAGGGTTGTTGTTAGGATAAAATGAGATAGTACATACAGTATTTATAAAGCACATTGTAAATTTTAAAGTGCTATGTAAGTGCTATCATTATGATTATTATTAAACCACCCTCTCTTCCAGACTTTCCTTCCTCTCTGAGGTTCTGTGACACTGCTATGTAGTGATTATCCTGTGTCTCTGACTAACCATTTTCAGTATCCTTTGCTGGATTACTATTCATATTGTGGTCCCTAATTATGGGTGAACCACAGACTTTCTCTTGGGCCCTCTTCATATCTCTTTTCCCTTTCCTCTCTTCTCTTGCCCCCTTGAAGCCTTTTCTTCCCTCTGTATCTCTTCTCCTCCTCCTCCTTCTCTCTCTCTCTCTCTCTCTCTCTGTCTCTCCCATCACTTCAATAATCATCATCTCTTTGCAAATGACTTCCAGATCTATCTATCTAGGCCTTTTTGCTCTCCTGAGATAAAGTCCTACAGCACCAATTCCCTATTGAGCATTTCTAAGTAGATATTGTATAGGCATTTCAAATTCAATATATCCACAAGAGAAATCACTATTTTTACCCCCAAAACTACCCATCTTCTGAGCTTCCTAATTTCTAGTGTACTTCTTGTCACTTGTCAGCAAACCTAAAGTCTCCCCAACTTTTCATTCTCCCTCACCATACAGATCCAATCATTCATCTAATCTTGTTATTTCTACCAATGCAATACCCTTGTATCCCTTCTTTCCACTCACACAGCCACCACCCTAATTCAGGAATTTATTACCTCTTTCCTGGTTACTGAAACAGATCCCTACTGCATCCTGGGCCCTGACTTTCATCTTGCCATTTGGACTTTGATGACTCTGGAAGAGAGAGTAAGGCTGATGCTTCTGTGCAGCTCTGCCTCCCTTAAATCTAATTCACATGTGATTCAAGAAACCATCCAGCAATGACGCTGGTTCTCTGTGAAAACAAAGGATAAACAACAACAATTGTGAAACACAACTACAAGTTAGCAAGACAGTCCATGCCCTCCAATTGTAATGGAGGAAGGCAAGACTGAAGGTGGATCTGGAAAGAGGGCTCTAGTACTCTCATTGGAGGGGGAAAGATGGTAGAGAGTCCAGGTTCCCAACAAAATAGGTAAAGTTCATCTACTGGAGCCAGGTAACCCATCATTTTTTGTTCCATATTGAAATAAATTCACTTATGCCTAAGGGGACAAGGGAAAACATCAAAAGCACAGTTTATACCTCTTACCAAATCCCTAAAATACTTGAATTCACTCTTTCCTATTCTGCAAGTAACTGTTATTTGTTTTGTATATGTGAGAAAACATGTATGTGTGTGTGTGTGTGTGTGTGTGTATGAGAGGCAGCTGCACCATGAATAAATAACATATTTCAATATGGACCCAGGAACAGTCCTTTTATCTCATAGAACTATGGTTCCTTAAGGCAAATCTGCAAATTAAACTTTAATAGTGACCCTTGGTTCTTTCTCTCTCTTCTTCTCTTAAAAAAAAATAGTGGCTCTTAATTCCTTATAATATAAGGCAGAATGTGGTCAAGTTCTACAGGAAAGGTTTGAAGAAAATGCTACTAGAGCAATGAGACAGAGAGAGAAGGACATATTACATTCTTATTCTTAACTTTTATTTTTCCATAACTATTCTAGTATGAGAGATATTTAATGCAGAAAGACAGGTGATGCACAGTAACAGAAAAGTTAGCATCAGAGAACTAATTAGACCTGTAGGCCACCCAATTATCACAGTAATCAAGGAGCACTTTACGTAGCAACTGAATTTAAATGACTGAAGATAGAGAAAAATTGTGTTGATTCCCCTTCATTTTCTAATGAAAAACTTTTAATGGGATATCTGTGTTATTTCTCCAAATTATTAAGCATCCATAATGCCCAATACATAGTATAGAGAAAGCAAAAGATTCAGATTTGTGTCTTTATATTTGGATGAATTTGGGATTGTATTATGTATGTGCACTCCCTAGACCTCCCTTCAAAACGATTAAAACACCTCTAGTCCTTTGCATATAATTCTTGTCCATATCTTTCCATGAGACACATACAGAGAAGTAGATAGCAAAGTTGACTGTGATAAAGTCAAAGAAGTGGTCTACAACAGAAGCATCAAACATATGCCTCACAGGCTATATTGTTACCTGAAACACTTGGGAGAGCTGTCCAAAACAGATAAAAATATAACTGGGAAATATTTAACAAAGTAAGTAAAAATACAGTAGAACATAGATAATGTTACTATGTGGTTTTCTAAGTCAACATATGGCCCCCACATATCCTTATGTAACATTTAGTGGCCTTATTCCTATCTGAGTTTGAGGATAGATAGATAGAGGACTATTAGGAATATGAACAAAGAAGGACCACTTTCACCAAGGGTGATCAGGTTATATGTATTTTAGTATGTCAAGAATATCAACATGACACATGGATTTGATCTTCTTATCTAATTCTTGCCAAAGGATCAGCTCACTTTTTCTCCCAGTGTCACATGTCCTTGATGATATACACTGAAAGTATGATTTAAAAGACATCTTTGACAATGTTAACAAGTTTAAAACAAGTGAATCATACCAAAGATTATCTAATAATTTTCAATCATGATAGTGATCTTCATATAACTGATTTATAGCAGCAATCAGTACCAATCATGAAGACTGAAAATGACTGGATTGCCTATCCTGTTGTTTGGCAGTCAGACTAGCCCGAAAGGCACAACAACATTTTTACTATTATATACTACCAATGAGCTTTCAGAGGTAAGTTGGTGAATAAAATTAAGCCAATACAGTAAATTAAAAATATAAGATGATTCAAAGAAATAACTTACAGCATGTACTCAGAAGCATAACAGACCAATAAATCATGACCAACACTGCTATGATAAAATTAGTGATAAAACCCAGTAATATAGTTGTTTCACTTCACAGAAATACACAAAAATGTATATGGAATAAACATGAATTCTTTAGCAGACTCTAGATAATGGTAGAAACTGTGAGATATTTCTGCCTAGATTTCAAGACTGTCCACATCCTAGCCCCATCATAGCTCTATAATCAACTTCCTTCCTCAATATACAACCTCTGCTCCACTATGGCTAATATACTTGATATTCCCTACAATGAAATCTATTTCTCTCTTTTGTGCCTTCATTCATATATATCCATACATTTTTTATACTTATGAAGCTTTTCCATCCTAAAATGCCCCCCCCCCCAATCCACTCTATCTATAAAAATTCTACTAAACTTTGAAGGTCCAACTCAAGTTTCATCTTTTTCATGAAGTGTTCCCTTACTGATACCAATCATCACTGATCATTCCCTTCTCTGAATTCCTAGAGCATCTACATGCCATCCCACACAGTGTGCCACTTAATTCTCCAAGTATTTGATGTGTCAAAATCACGGACCGTGATTTAACTTCTTTGTTTTACTTTCCCAAAAATTCCTTGTACATTTGGGAATATAGAGCAGGAGCTGAATAAAAACAGATTGACCAATCTGCCATTAAAATCAGTAATCTCAGTAACTGAAGAACTTTGACCAGATGGACCTCTTAGAGCACTAGGAATCTATAATAGTTTAAGAGTAAAATGATAGCCGGAATACAGGATAGCTCTTTTAGATACTGATAGGAGACAAGAGTGCCACTTCTGTTACAGGCTTTGGGCACTATTGTTCAGGTACACAGAGAACATGACTTGTCATATATTCAAGTGTGTGTATGTGTGTGTATATGTACACATACATATTTAGTAAGACTGAATACATGACAAAGTAAGTGAATAAATGAGCTTTGCTGTACTTTTAATAGCCTACCTGGCATATTAAAAATGGATTTGTATACTAATATTAAATCTCAAAGATGAATGAATGAATAAATATGCCAAATACAGTACAATAAAGTTAATGCTATGGGACATATCCAGTCATCTTAGCAGTAACAGTAGGCTTACTGGAGTGAGCAAGATTCACCTGAGGCATTTTGATATGTTTTATATCAGAGAATCTCAAAATTGGAAAAGGCCTCAGAAGCTATCTAGAGTAATCTGGATGGAATAAGATCCCTGTCTAATATGTACCAAATAAGTAGTCAATGAGTCATCTAGTTTTTGAAAACTTCAAGTTAAGAAAGCCTGCTACTTGCTGAGGAAGAATATTCCTTTTAGGATTGCTATGACTTTTAGGAAGCTTTCTTAAAAATATATACTGGAGAATTGCTCAACAAATTATGACATATGAATGGACTGGAATATTATTCTGTCATATGAAATGATGAAAGGGATAGTTTCAGAGAAAGCTAAGAAGGCTGGAATGAACTAAAGCAAAATGAAGTGAGCTGTACCAGGAGAATAATTTATCCAACAGCAACATTGGAAAGAAAACTTTGAAAGACTTAAGAACTCTAGTCAATGCAATGACCAGTCACAATTCCGAGGACTATATCACCTCCCAACAGAAAGGAGATGGACTCAAGATGCAGAATGAAACATAGATTTTTTTTGGACATGGTCAATTAAGGAATTTGTTTAATTTGACTATTTGTAATTGTTAGAAGAGTTCCCACCTACCCTACCATGGGTCAGTAGGGAGATAAAAGAGGGAAAAAATTAATGCTTACTCATTGGAAAAAAAAGCTAAAATATAAAAACCCACAGAGAGACAGAGAAGAAAGGTAGCAAAAGCATCATGACACTGTACGTAGACCTGGATCTAAAGGGAAGCCCATGTTGATTGGACTTCATCTTTAGACGGCTGTGTTCCAGATGTGCTCCACACATGTGGTTAAGAGGAAAAAATGGCTGATGCAATAACTTGCTGCATATGCACCTTTTTTCCAAATGCTAGTTTTCATAGAAAATGAACAGAGTTTTTAAACACTCAGTATTTTCAAGTCTACTAAAATGACAAGTAATTTCATTTTTTTTTCCATTTTTCTCTTTCTCTTCAGTAAAGACTGTCCATTTGATATTTCAGCCACCTTGGTTTATAGAGCACCTTTGTTCAAAAGAGTTGAAAGCATTTTCATATCCATTTTCAGATTACTCAATGGCAGGGACTCCATGAAATGAGGAAAGTTAGGTGTAACTGTCTTTATTTTATAGATGAGAAAGAATGATTAAAAGTTGAATACATAACCACAAGAAATGGAGGCTGGAACGTCGAACTTTGGGCTCCTAGTCCAATATCCTTTTCACATCTAACCTGGGCTTCTTAGCGTGCCCAGAGCAGGTTCAGTTTGTACAATGTCCTCTCTGCAACATGGGTAGAGATAACATGTGTGTATCTTTAAAACTGGAAAGACCTAATTCGTTGGTCTTTTCTACCATTATTTTGATCATGTTCTTTTCAAATAATGCTATCTGATGGGCTCACCATGAACATCATCAACTGGAAGGAAACTCCTTCCCCACTCTTCTTCTTTGGTGTTCATTTCTGTTCTGTGCTATTTGTCTTCAGTATCATGTACCAGAGCTAATCTCCACATACTGGGAGTTTGAGCCACAGTGATCTTGGAGTTAACCAGAAGCCAGGGAAGTTGGGACTCACTTCTAGAGAAGGAAGAAGATTTAAACTGGGACTGTGTTCTATAGGAACTGAGCTAAGCTATGAATCTAACACTCTTCCTTTCCCTAGAGATTGAAGGGAGTAGGATTATGCACCCCATGTGTTGGGGGGGGCTGTGAGGTATGGATTAAGTTTGTATATTTATTAATATACAATTTAAAATAAACATTGTTTTGTTTTGGTTTTTTGGCAAGGCAATTGGGGTTAAGTGACTTGCCCAGGGTCATACCGCTAGTGTCAATTGTCTGAGGCCAATTTGAATTCAAGTCCTTCTGACTCCAGGGCTAGTGCTCTATCTACTGTGCCACCGAGCTGTCCCCCTAAATAATACTTTATAAAAGGTCCTTTGTTACACGTGGAGCCTTGTGTGGGATAAAACTGGGCCCTTTGATTTTGTGGGGATCCCTAGAGAGATTCTTTGACCAACACTTGATTTTTCAAATACCCTACACTGCAAGATCCTAGAAACAAAGTGATAATTTTTTTCAGGCTCTAAATGTATAGTTGATCTTTCCTTCCCCGCCCCTGCTTCAAGAGTGTTCCCTTACAAGTCAGCTCCCTGGGTAGAATTCTGTGCATTTTTCCAGACCGTTAAGTACTGATGCTTTTCATTTTATTGACTTCTGTATAGGATTGGTATACTGGTGTGTTCTATAGATCGAGTCCTATAGAAGCACTAGCATTAAGTTTACTGTGAGAAATTGGAATCATTAGACTGCTACTATCTGGTGGAAATGTTCATATTATTCTTTTTGTATTTAAGGATACATAGATTCTCGCCTTTTGTGAAAACAAAATGACCTACAATTATGTAGGGTAAGAAAATCTGTGCCTTAAATTTGCATGCAGCTCACATTCAGGGAAGGGGAATTAGGTTCTTAGCCTAGCTTGGTTCCTCCAAATCTAAATCCAACCCCTCCTGTCTTCCCCAGCTGCAAGTCCTAGGTACCCCAGCTTCTCAGGGTTTCCATGACAGGCAGCCTTGGGTGCACTATTTCTCCTACAGTTCTGGCTCCGGCATTGCCATGGCTCAAACTCCTGGTCCTGTGGGGATCACCTCTGGCACCTGAAATTGAGGAGAAGAAACCATACATAACAGAAACAAATAGCCCCAGGCCCATTTCTGAAATGGGGATAAAGGAGAGGAAGCAGGGGAAGATAAATTCTTCCCCTCTTATTGATTCAGTTCCTGGAGTCTACAATGGCAGCAGAGTTGCTAATAGGAGTCACCAAAAAAAACAAACAAACAGATAAAGAGACTGCCTAGGCTACAGGCAGACAATCAAAAGAGGCATCTCCCACCCACTTGGCAGGGGACATAGCAGTTTCCATGTTAGACAAACTAGGTATGCTAGAGAAGCCGGGGCTACACCTGTATCTCTGCTGTTCATTAAATCTTGATCCCTTCTAGTTCACCAATTCACAAATTCAGAAAGGTCATAACCAACCTAGGGGCATTGTCATTATAGATTACTGTTTCTGGAATGGTTTTGATCCAATATATTTGGGAGGAAAGCAAAGGGTCTCTCCACTGTAAGTTCAAAGAAAACAATTCTCTCATAGAAGAAAGCTATCTTTAACATAAGAAACTGAAAAGGCATTAGCATCAGGCCTAAAAATAAAGAGGAGATCGAGAAGAGAAAGATGGAGTATTTGAAGAGGACTGTTTGACAATTCAACTTTATTCCTTACATTGTTTTCTCACAAATTCCCAGAGCACATCAGAATGTTAAATGCTTCAATTAAAATATTAAATAATAATAGCAGAGGGAGAAAGGGAAATAGTTGGTTTCAGCAAAAGAGTAAAGAGGTTTTCAGATGAGATTTTGGTGATGAAAGCACCAGCAGATGAAAACAGCTGCATATTCAAGTTTCTGGACTGATGGAATATGTGCCCTTCTGATGATGCTGCGGACTACAAAAACTTCTTTCAGGGGAAAAAAACAAAAACCAAATGAATTGACAATACAGAACTGTTCCTCATAAGAAATGATATGATAAGCAGAACTACAAGTCAGAATGGAAGAAAAGGGCTAGAAGGCAGAATTGTATATAACAAGGCTCTCTAGTAAGTCAGAAAATAAAATAATTAAAAATTAGCAGCCACTCCTCAGGGCAGCCTTAAAGTTGTTTTTGCTGAGTTTTTTTGGTTGTCTGATTCTTACAATCATGGCACAGAGAAATACAATGTGTCATAATAGGGGATTCCCTCCACGAGATTACTCAGTTTGCCAAAATGGAAGGCAAAACGTAAGAATGGCCCCTCTTGCTAAGTCTGCTTTGGTTACATTTCCTATCTCCAAGCAGACAGGAAGTGTTCTCAGACTCACAAAGAGGCAAGCAGAAGCCAGAGCTAAAAGTAGATGCCTCTTATACTGAAAGGACGGAAACCATATGGGGATCAGGTTGCTTTTCTGCTTCTTAAAGGCTTCAGGTGACTTAAAATTAAAAGAAAAACTTTTCAACCAAGTCCCTAGATCCTCTCACTTTCTCTCCCTCCTATCTCTCCCTTTTCATATGCAAGAAGTACCATCCCATTAAGTACACTATTTTCCATGCTTGTGACTTAGAGGTGAAAAATTACACTGAGAAAGAAGTTTGCTATTTTTACTCTGTTGGGCATGGTGGAGCATGCCTATAATTCCAGCTACCAGAGAGGTTGAAGCTGAGGGATGTCTTGAGTTCTACAGTTCTTTGATGCAGTAGACTAAGCTGATCAAGTTTTTGATTAATATGGAGAGTCCACCAGGAAAGGGGGGCCACCAGTTTGCCTCTGGAGGGATAAGTCAGCCAAGGACAGAAAAACAACAGGTCAAATATCCTGTGCTGATCAAAGTAGGACCAGGTCCTTGAGTAACCCCTGCACTTTCTGGTTGGGTGAGATAGGAGAACCTAGTCTCACAAATAACAAAACTAAACAAAAAAAATATTAAATAATATTTTATCCCTACCCAGTTTCTTTTGATAATACAGAGATCATGCTGCATTGACTATGTTCATATTTACTTTGACTATCATAACAAAATGATGGCTCAGTCTCCTACACCTTTGTTTTCTTCAGCCATTTTGCATCATTGGGAATAATAATTGCTATTTGCCCCCATGCCACCACAAACACATCCAATTCAATAAGATCTATTGCACCTGGAAATAGGGTGTGCTTCTAGAAAAAGGTATATGACATGGTGGGACAGCATATCACCTTAAATATCAAGCCTTTTCACCACCGCTACCACTGTGAGTCTTCCCACTCCACCCAAACACTCAGCTGGGTCTCAATTCTTTATCTGTTAAACTGGAAGTAATGCTGATCATTCTTAACAGGGTTTCTGTACAGTCTGGACAAGTTATTATGGCCCCTGAAGTGCATGAAGAGTCATTTCAGCATTGCAAAAATGTGATCTTCTAAGGGCTCACCAGGTGCTGTATGTAGCAAAAAAAGACATAATCTCTATCCCTAGGAAACTACTGTCTAATAAGTTTGAAGAGACAGAGAAGAGCTCTCTTTCTCTCTCTCGTTCTCTCTCTCTCTCATACTCACACACACACACACGCACACACACACACTCACACACACTCACACACACACAAAGACATATCCTATTTCTCAGAAGGGAGACCCAGAGTGGTATGGTGTTACATATAACTAACTCTAACCTGTTTAATCCTGAAGGAAATGCAAGTTTACTAATCATTATGGACTTAGGGATAGAGTTTTCCATTTTAATATAAATAAGGTTCTCTCTTCTCAGCATAGAGAATACCAAACGAATGTCTGCATAAATGTTTCTCTCTCAAGAAACATTTCAAGTATGTGTTACTGAAGAGAGAAGCTGAAGGTCAGAAATGGGAAAGGATGATATGACACAGGGACCTGATTGCCTCCAATATTCACATTCTTTTCCAGCATTCCTTCTCTTGCCCATTATCCCTGTCATAAGCTCTGAACTTCCATCAGGGGAGAAGGGATGCTGCTGAGAGAAGATGATGTTTGAAGGCAGAAATGGTTAGCCACATCAGGGGACTGTTTACTGTTTACTAGATACTTGAACAGTGACTTAAATACAAAAATGCATGCTAAGAATATCTGCAGGAAAGACCAGCTATACTTATCCTTTTAAACAACATGGTGACAGAGATCTTCAGGCTTCAGTTCACAGATTGGTCAATTACTTTGGCAAGAACTGAGGGGTTTTTGTTGCAATTCAATTCACTAGGCAAGACCTGAGTTTTACAAAGAAAGATTGATTTAGAGCTATTGAATTCAACTTCCTTATGTTACAAACAAGGACACTGAGGCTGAAAGAGTTTAGGTGATTTGTCCAAAACTACACAGGTATAGTAGAAGAACGGAGATCTAAACCAAACTCTTTTCATGGCAACATGCTGGGCTGAAGATTGCTTATTCAAATAAGAGTTCTAATTTATTCTTGAAAGCTATCAAATCTGACCAAGAAAATAACATCTTACCATAATGCAGCCTCAAATATCAGATTCCCATTCCTTTTTCTCTCCAGCTCTCCACCTCATCTCCATCTCTACCCCATGATGGCATGACATGAAATGTGAGCAGATGTTGATGTATAAGTCCTAGCATAATTTTTCAGCAGTTGAATTTAAATGAATTAAGGATTCTCAGTCCTACAATGTGTTCTGGATTTAATAAATGATTCTAAGAAACTTTTTTAAAATCAAAATTTGTTCATGTATGAGACAAGTACAATGGAGAAATTCATTGAGTGATTCTGCTCCTGGCCCTATTCCTGACTTTATGGATTGGAAACCATGCCTTCTCTATTCTTGGCTCATTCTAGAACTTCTTTTCATGCGTGAAGCCTCCTTACCCTGGAATAACCTACTACCTTTTTGGACTGTTCACTCTAAAATATCCCTTCTTAAAGCTCATCCCACTTCTCCCACTGAAGAGTACCTCCAGGAGCCTCTATTTCATGTTGGCCTGCCTTCATTCTCATCCTACTCCTATTCCTGACTTTCTGGGATTTCAAAATCATGCTCCAAGTTAGGAAGAGTGCCTTCATTTCTTCCTCCCTGCCCCCTCCCTCCCCAACCACTTTTAGCTGCTTTTTGCATATTGTCTTCCCTCATTAGAATGTGAGCTCCTTCAGGGATTGCCTTTTGTTTTGCTTATATTTGTATGTCCAGCAAATAGCTTGGTGCTAGACGTATAGTAAGCACTTAATAAATTCTTCTTTCTTTCTTTTGTTCTTCCTCCTTTCCTTTCCTCCCTCCTTTTTCTCCTCTCTCCCTCTTTCCCTCCCTTCCTTCCTCCCTCTCTTCCTTCTTTCCTTGTAGAGGGCCAGTGCTGATGTAGTCCCTGTTTGGGCACCACTTGCCACGGACCTGCCACGGAGGCTGCCAATTGTGATTGCTGAGAGATCGTGAAAGAAAAATAGACACAGGGCCAGGTGAAGAGCTGTAAAGGACAGCTCTCATTTATTAACTGGATAGCCAAGATTTGTATAGGTTGTTACAGACAAGCAAGCAGAATTGTTCATTGTGAGAACATTCAAGCAACCAAAGTCATTTCCATAAGAACATTTTTAGATTATTTCTTATACTCCCTAATCTAGTTCCTCCTGGAGAGACAGTCTTGGGGAGACACAGCCTTGGATGGGACTTTCTCATCCTTGCATATTTGAGAATGGGGATGGTGAACCAATTGTTCTTAAAAGTTAGCTGCTCATGCTAGTACAAGTCTCAAGTAAAACCTGGACAGTACCTCACATTCCGGACTACATCAGCACTGGCCCTCTACACTCCCTCACTTCCATTCTTCCTCCCTTCCATCTTCCTTATCCTCTCTTCTTTCCCTCCTTCCTTCCTTCATTCCTTCCTTCCTTGCCTTCCCTTCTTTTCTCTTCTCTTCTCTCCCTTGGATAGAAGTTATGACTCTGAAAAATGGTACCTAGACTACAATAGACTATTTAATACACAGAATTATTTTCACTGCCACTGACACCATCTGTCAATATCCACTCACTCAGTAATTTGCACCTAAGTAGCATCATTAATGACTGGTATTGAATAAAACATGCTCTATAAGTTTGCTTTTATATATCTAAAGAAAACAATGCCTTTCTGGAAGACCTTAAATTTGAGAAAAGATCATCTGATAAGATATAACAATGGTACATTTTAACCCTTGAAAAGTTTCACTTTAGTATCAGATGAATACTGTATTATGTTTTATACATTATATATGTTTATTTATATATTGAGTCCATGATATATAAATATATATTATACGTAATGTAATAACATATAATATGTATAATGTATATATAAATTATATTGATATATAATAAATTTATATATTTAATCTATAGGTGCTAAAATCCATCTGTGACATTCTTAAGACACAATATGACAACTGAATAATGTTATCTAACAATCTGAGTATTGACAGCAGTCTTCGGTAAACTTGATTACTTTTTATTACACTACACCAGTTTGCAAAGGGCTTTTCCCAAATCTTATTTTTCATTTGTGTTGTTACTCACCCCTTAAGTTTTACATTTGATTTATTCTTTTATCTTAAAGCTAAAGTTATCTAAATCCATCAGTATTTGTGAGGCAGTTATATGATGTACTGGATAGTTTTGGAGAAAGGAAAACCTGAGGTCAAATCTCACTTTGGGTGCTTACTTAGCTGTGTGATCCTGAGCATTTAAACTGTTATGTCTTTCTTTGTATCTATAGTCCTCAGAACAGTATCTGGCATATAGTAGGTGCCTAGTAAATGCTTGTTGACTGACTGAATTATTTTAACAGCCTCAACAGAAATGGCTTTAGTAATAACTACAATCCCCACAGTTGCTGTGAATGAGGTAACACAAGACGTGCTTTGTAAACCTTAAGACCTTATAAATGCTAGCTATTATTATTATCTTTAAAAATAGCCTGATGTTTTGTCCAAGTCTTAAAGCTTAGTCTAGTCTTACTCTACAGCAGGACCAGAACAAGCTGCATTGTAGACAGCACAGACACTCCAAATCCTTTCAATTTGCTATCATCCATGTTTTCTCTCTTGTCAAATTTAGTGAATACATTGGTTCCTTCAAGTTCAGCATGTTAACATAACAGGATGAGGGCCTGATAAATAGGGAGTAGTTTAACAGGAAATGACTTATATCAACATATGGAAAGGGCAGAACACAATTTGGACTTCTCTAGTCCCTGTGAAAGGCAAAATCATCTATGTCTGACTTCTGTGTCTCTCAGACTTTCAGCATGTAAAGTCTTTTTTCTCTCAGTGTCCTCTGAAGGAGGAGTCCTCAGTATTATCTTCTAAACCAGTGCTTCCCACAGTATGAAGCAGGCCTCCCTGGGAAAGTTCCAAACAATTCTAAGGAATATTCTTATTTTCCTTGAGACTTGCCAAAACCAGACAGTAGAATTCAACAGATAATTCAAAATACTGTATTTAATATATTGTTCCCTAGGAGAGTGTAAAGTGGAAGTGATCCAGTAAGGAAAATTAGATCAGACTGCCTACAGACACACATTACTCAACACTATACTATGCTAATACTCAGACACTTTAAAAAAAGCAATCTACTGTCTTATTGATTACCCTATTCTGTGCTGATCTCTTGAATAGGCAAGACACTTTCCTTTTATTTTCTCATTAAAACTCAAACTATCCTTAAGCAGCTGGTAAATGGCATTGTCCCTGTTTTGCCTAGCTGAGAGAAGGAAATGATTTTTCTCACAGGATCTGAGGAAAGCAACAGCACTCACAGAGAGAGCTCAGAAAGGTCTTTGACTCATTACTATGTTCAGTCATTTCAATTGCATCCACTCTTCCTGACCCCATTTGGGGTTTTCTTGGCAGATACTGGAGTGGTTTGCCATTTCCCTGTCCAGCTCATTTTATAGATGAGGAATTGAGGCAAACAGGCTAAGTGCCTTGCCCACGGTCACACAGCTGGTAATTGTCTGAGGTCAGATTTGAACTCAAGAATATGAGTTTTCCTGATTCCCAGCCCAGAGTTCTATCCACTGCTCCACCTAGCTGCCCTGCTCATCATTACTTCATGAAAAGCTGACCAGATTTAAATCTAGTGCTTTTGAATTAAATCAGTATAATGAAGTTTTATTTTCCTCTCTTATATACAAAAGGAAGAAAAAAACTAAGTTCAAAAAGTACTTACATGTGAAAAAAGGGAAAAAAAGCACATGGCAAACTTCTGATCCTCACCTCCATTCCCTTCCTCCCTTCTTCAATACATCTTCCACACTATTGACAGATTCTTAAAAACCTATGTCACCACCCTTTCCCCCCACCTCCACCCCAATCCCCAACAAAAAAGAACAATGGCTCCCTAGTCTCTAAAATAAAACACAAAATATTAAGCCTAGAATCTGAAGCCCTACAGAATCGGGCTCACATCTACCTCCAGTCATTTCATAGTACCCCCCTTCTTGTGCTTTCTGTTCTAGTCAAACTGGGCCAGTAGCTGTTTCCTATTTGTGATGCTCTATCCGTACTTCAATGTCTGTCTGCACAAATGGGCCTCAGATTCTGGAATGTCCTCTCTTTTCCTCTTAGATCCACAACTCAGGTGTTATCAATATCCTCTCCCTCTTCAATCTACATGGTGCTACCCTATATTTAAGTATGCATATATTATATTCTCACAATAGAATGTAAGTTCCTTGAGGGTAAAAACTGTTTATTTTGTCTTTGGATAGCCAAGGAGTAGCATAGAGCCCTGCACATAGTGGAGTCAGACAGATTGATATAGAGATTGAAATACAGATATAGATAGGTAAATTAAATATACCCACACATGTATATGTATATTATATATACATATTATGTACAAGGTATATACATAGCATGTATGAGATATATTTATATACTCATATGTGGCATATATTTTATATTATATACGAGACACAGATCATACATATAATATATGCACACATACACATGCATTGTGTAATATGTACACATACATGTGCACACATCATTATATAACGTGCACATAATGTATTCTACACAATACACACATGTATGCATATAACACGTGTCACTTTTGTGTGTCTATATATTGACACATATATACACATATACACACATATAAGTGCGTATATTATATGTATATATTTTACACTGCATTATATAACAAAGAACTGAAAAAATTTATATGAATTTCACTCTAATGCAACACTCTCAATTTCAGGATCCTTACTATTAAAACGAATAATTGAATACTTAACAAATCTTTTCATTTTAATGCCCTGAGAAGTTCAGGGCCACTTCCAATTTTGGACCAGTACCAGATAAAGAAGTGTTGAGATATTACATGAGAGTCTATGCTTCTGAAATTATTACTACTGAGGAAAGAAACAGACCTTCACACATAGAAACAGACTGCCCTCATGAGGCTGACAACCCTTTTGGCAGGCTCTGGGAGACAAGCATTTGAACTTCTAGATGGATAGCCATCTTCAACCTAAACTCCAGGCTTCCTCCATTCAGATACTCCAGATCTAAACCTCAATATCCACCTCCTTCTATATTCTAATATTCACAGATGTGCCCTGCCATGAAGTAATCAAACTAATCCCCTCCCACCCCCATCTCAGCTTTCCTTCAGCTACTGATCCAAGCACCCTGATGACACCTGTTCTGTATTAAAACCACATTTGATTTCAAAGCCAGGGACTCATGAAAAAAGCAGATAAGATCTGTCAAAACATTTTTCAAGACAGGATTAAAAAAGAAAAAGTTCTGTTCCTTCAAGTTGCTCTTAATACCATTAATACTTCCAAATGATTTGTCTCCTCTACTTTTGGTTTTCTTGGACTCTGGAGTAATCTCTCCTGTTCTGATGGGGTAAAAAGAAAAAAAAAAACAAAACCATGTCTAGGTGATACCCCATAATAAAAGGAGGAAAAGGAGAATCAGTGTTTAACCTCCTCAAGCAATGTAACTATTACAGATTATAGGATCTAGAAGCAGTTTGGTCCCAGAATCCCCTTTTATGAAGTTAGCAGGATTGTGCTCTGTTCTTCCTACCAAAATTACTTCTCTATCAGCTGTAACAATATTAAGAAAGTGAAATCATTCTTAGTCCATATTCACAAAATTGTCATAGTAAATAAACAGTGATACTTTTTGTCAACTTTGACTAAACTTTCACCATGAAGAAGCAATCATTTCCTCACTTGGCCTTCACAAAATTTCCACAGCATTTTTAAAAGTCTTACTTCTTCAATATGTCAGAGATTCCTGAGAGGTATGGGTTCTCCTTTCACCAGTACAAATGCCCCCTCTAAGTCAGGAATAATGATAATGATAATATTATGTTATAAAATATAGATTATTTTATAGATACTATATATAACATTATAAATAAAAATAAAATATAGAATGCATAATTAATATACATTATTATATAATTAATATAATAATAATCAACAATAGGATTTATGTAGAACTTTAAGATGGGCAGCACGCTTTACATATATTATCTCATTTGATCCTCATAGCAACCTTGGGAGGTGGACACTTTTATAATCTCTGTTTCACAGATGCAGAAGCTGAGGCTAGCAGAGCTTAAGTGACTTGCCCAAGGTCAGGCAGTTAGTGTTTGAGGCAGTTTTTGAAGTAGACATGGCAGAAAAACACTCTACCTTACAACCAACGTGGTAATGGAATTTGTCAGAGAAAGCTAGGCTGGTCCTCATATGTTAGAAACATAAAAAAGTACTGAATACATATCCTCTATGTACTAAGGTTGTTAAAAAGATCAAACATGATAATATTTGTAAAGCAATAATAGGCACTATATAAATGCTGGCTATCATCACTATAGGCAGCTAGGTGGCACAGTGGATAAAGTGCCAGGCCTAGAGCCAGGAAGACTTGAGTTCAAATCTGACCTCAGACACTTACTAGATGGATGACTTTAAGCAAGTCACTTAACCGTGTTTGCCTCAGTTTCCTCTTCTGCAAAATGAGCTGGAGAAGGAAATGGCAAACCGCTCCAGTATCTTTGCCAAGAAAACCTCAAATGGGATTATGAAGAGCCAGATATGACTGAAAAAACTGAATAAATCATCAATATAATCATCGTCATTGAATTTCTGGCTTGGTAAGACTAGCCAAAAGACAATACCACCAAGCACACTATGATGAAAGATCTGCACACACATTCACTCTTCAGTCACATTGGTGGTAATCAAGGCTAAAAGGTTGAGAACCTTTGATCTTTGCCTGACCCAACCACATTATTATTAGATCCAGGGATAAAGATTTCAGTGTTCAAAAACAACTTCTCTGCAGAAAACCATTAATTGAGTAAAGGGGATTCTTACTCAGGTATGGGTTGGACCAGATGGCTCTAGAAGTCCCCTCAACCTCAGAAATTCTGCAGACCAGTGATGTTGAGTTTAGTATATTACCTATTTTTTTTCTTCTTTAGTTCTGCCTTAAAGAAACAAAGCTCTGAGAGGTTCAGGCTTTGAAAGTATGATATGATCCAATACACAAGAATTTTGCAAGTTTGCTGCAGGGCTTTTTATTTCTGTTGGGTTGGGAGTTCATATTTTGCCTTCTTTAGGACTTTAAAATGTAATAGTGATAGCTGAGTAGAAGATTTAGTGATGAAAAAAATCTACATATGTGCCCATTATGTGTAGGTTCCTGTAAATGTACACTATATGGAAACTCAGTGAGGGGAAAATTCTACAAATAGAGGTTTAATCAATGCTTGGTGACTGATTAAACAAGGAAGCAAACTAAAGGGAATTAAAAATAGATAAAGGGTTTAAAAATAGATAAAACTGAAAAAAGACATGACATATATTTGTGGATTTTTTTTTTAATCGTTGCCCAATTTACCTCCAAAAAAATCTCAAAAGAAAGAACTTTGGATCTGGAGTCACAAGGACTTGAGTTTCAATCCCAGGTCAGCTACCCATTGAGACCTCAGTCAAAACAGAAAGCTTTCTAGTAGTGTCATTCTGACAATGCCTTTATCTAGTTTCAGCCTCATAACAGCCCTGTGATGCTATTATCCGTAAGGAAAGTCAGAAAGATAAAATAACTTGCACAATAATTACACAACTTGTTAAGGGAGAGAACTGCATCCATTTATCCCGTCTCCCCATTCTCCCATTTATTCTGTCTATATCCTACTCTTTGTATAGCTCGCATGAGAAAAGGACTCTTACTGAGCCATTCTATCATAACTTGTTGAAAATTCTGCCCCTGTTTCAAGGGCAGCACAGGAGGCTCCCTCCTCTATGAAGCCTTCCCTGATCTCTCTAGCCAAAAGTGATTTTTCTTTCACCCTGGACACTGTATGGCTCAGAATATCTTAATTTGCATGACAATTACTGTATATGTATCATTTCCCTTTTTGTATAAAAATAAGGGCAAAGATTCTATTTTATTTCATCTCCATCTCTTGGTTGCAATGCTTCATTAATGTTTGCTGAATAAATGAATGAATAGCCTTATTCAACAGACGAAGGTCAGGTTTGCCCATCCACTGACAAATGTGGCTCCTGCCTCAAAATTCTCAAACTTAGAAAAATAAATTTTACTGTTTATAATTTTGTTTGCTTTCAAATGAATGTCTTAGACATTTTGCTTAAAAGAACTAGAGGTAGACAAGATATACAGTTACCTAGGCTTTTTTTAATGGGATTTTAAAAATGTTTTGAAAAAAAATACATCAATTTTAATCCAGAAAATTCCACTCTCCATGGTACATAGGGATTTATTTTGTGATAAGTGACTGTGATCACTCCACTGAATCCTGACTCAATGCCTTCCAGGAGGCAAAGTTAACACACATGAATAACAGATATCAAATTGAACAGGGTAAAATTGTCAAATTCTGCCCACAAAACACACACACACACACACACACATCATTGGTTCATAGGATTTCATGTTGGAAAAGATTGCTAGTTAGCTTCCTCAGTTTACCTTTAAGGAAAATGAGATGGAATTTGCCTAAGTTCATGCAGGTTTCCAAAATTCAGTGTTCTTTTTACTATACTATGTGATCTCCTAAACCATTGCTGTTTCCCAATCATTTCGAACATGTCTGACTCTTCATGACCCCATTTGAGGTTTCCTCGGAGTAGTTTGCCATTTTCTTCTCCAGTTCATTTTACAGGGAAAGAAACTGAGACAAACAGGGTTAAGTCACCTGCCCAGTGTCACACAGCTAGTCATTGTCTAAGTCTTCCTGACTTCAAGCCTGGCACTCTGTCCATTGCACCACCCTAGCTGCCCTCTACATTCACACAATTCTTTTGATGTTCTGAAAAGATAGGGTGTGAAACATTACCTCAAAGTTCAGAGCCACCAATAATTTTGGATATGTACCAATAACATTTTTATCAGTTTTTCAAAAAAGCCAACATATAAACTGACACCTTACTCTTGCTTGGTATTTTATATTTTAAAAGCCCAATTACTTGGGGCCTTAAAAGAAACCCTCTACATTCCAAGGAAGACCAATTCAACACATCTTATTAACTATGATAACAACTTTTTTGTTGGGATGGAGGGAGAGGAGACCAGTCTTTTCTGCAGTGTCAGTTCCTTCTTCACCTTAATTGCCTCAAGTTTTTACATTTTCTTCTTTTTTAATCCTTATTTAGTCTTAATTTAAACTTTTTTCTCTTTCTTACCATTTCTAGAAACTCACTTTTTTTCTCCCCTGTCCCCAGGAAACCAGCTAGTGTTTTCCTGTTTACTCTCTGAAAGGTGTAACCTAACTGCTCCCTTTGCAGGGTGATCATAAAACATGGCTTGCAACTAGCAAGGGGAAAAGAAGATAAGCTCAAGATTATTTGATTTGATAGAGTGGACCTAAGTCTAAATCTGTTCTAAATAAGGGGGGAGACAGAGAAGGGGAGAGAAAGAGACAGAGAGAGAGAGAGAGAGAGAGACAGAGAGAGAGAGAGAGAGAGAGAGAGAGACAGAGACAGAGACAGAGACAGAGACAGAGAGAGGGGAGGAGAGAGAGAGAGAAAGAGAGAGGGGGGGGTGGGAGGAGAGAGAGAGAGAGACAGAGAGAGAGACAGAGACAGAGACAGAGACAGAGACAGAGACAGAGAGAGGGGAGGAGAGAGAGAGAGAAAGAGAGAGAGGGGGGGGGGTGGGAGGAGAGAGAGAGAGAGAGAGAGAGAGAGAGAGAGAGAGAGAGAGAGAGAGAGAGAGAGAGAGAGAGAAAGGCAGAAAGAAAAGAAACCAGTTTCTTACTGCCCTGTAGTGAGAGCACTGGTCTGTCTAGACAAGGGTAACTTAACACCACTAGCTGATACACAGAGGTGTGCACTGATCATGTGAACAAGCCATGAACGCCCATGCACCTGCTCCAACGGTGGGAGTACAGCCTGTGGCTTTTCCTTGATTGATGTTGGTCTAACTGCTTCACAGTCTCTAGGGGTAAAGGGAAGTGGGCTTAGCTCAAAGCAGTTTGTGGCCCTAGTACTTCCACCTCATATCACATAAGGAATAAAGCAAGGTACAGAGAGATGTATGCATATAAAGATACGCTGTACCCACATCGACTCAGAAAAAGTACCCGACCTTAAAATAAAATTAAACCAAAAAAAAAGCCTTTTAGAACCCAAGAAATCAACCAAAGAAGGAAGCATCTGTCACTGGCACATCAGAAAGACCTACCTAGACTGATCACAGGCAAATAGAAAATTACAAATGACAGTTTATTACATTGACTTATGGTTTTGTTGGGTCCCTTTGATTTTTCTTGACCGGGCAAATTTTCTTCTCACCCAAGAAGCAAAATGATTTTAGAATCATTTTGATTCAGTAAAATATGCAATGTATATAGCCTTAGACCTTTTTTAAGTAATTCACCAAACTTTCCTTGCCTTGCCTTAGAGTCACGTCCTTGAAACAAAGTCTATGGCTAGTATCATTTAGCTTTTGCTCAAATGCATCCTATCTCTCCACCTAGATGGTTATTTCCCCCTCAAGGGTAAGAATTGTGTCTCACGTATCTTCATATATGTAGTTACTACAGTAATGTCTAATACATGGACATGTAAGCACTTAAAATGTTTGCTAATAAAGTTCCTGATAATGACTGCAGTTAAACAAATGGTGAAAAAAAATGAAGTACCCAGCACCAACAACTATAAAGGTAACAGGCATAAAATTTTACCTTGAGAACAAGTACACATGTGAGATAAAGGTATGCCTTATATGAAATCACTTGCAGGTCTTATAAATCAGTCCATACACCATATTATGGCACTTGGAGAAATTTTCATAGAGAGTAAGACCTAACAATTCTTTTTGCATAGACTTGAACGTAAGACTGAGTTTGAGTGATTTTTGCAATAATGTAAACTAGACCAGTTGTCTTTCATATCATCATGCCTGCCTACTTATGATTCCCTTCTCTACTCTACTATGGCGTCAACTGGAATCTACCTTCTAACTTATTTAAGCTGAAGTTCAACTCTAGAAGTATCCATGAAGCCCCCATTTAAATACAACTTTTTCATCATTTTTCCAATGCTCTGTTCTAGAATAAAAACAGTCTCATAAAGTATTTTATCCTGGCACATATATGTGTTCTCTCTCCCAGGAATATTTGTACTTAATATTTTACTTCTGAAGGCAAAGCATGAAATTCAAAGTAATAATTCCTTAATAGTTAAGTCACAAAACAGTGGAAAAAGAGTTTTTAGTAAAATGGATCCCCTCCTGGCACCCCTTAAATCATACCACAGCTATATACAGCAGGTAAAAGCCAGCATTAGCCAAGGATTTATGCTTCAAAATATGAAGCAAAAGAAACTCAGTTTCTAAAAATATCTCTGGTTTATATTTTATTTCTTCTATTCAAAAGTCTTCCTCCCCAATGGTGACATTCATTCATCCCAGATGGATTTAATACAAGATTGTAATGTTTAAAGACATAATTGGTCACATACAAACATCTAGTTCGATTTTCTGCCCTATAATCAACATTAAAAACCACTTCTTACCTTATTCCCTCATCCCCCAAATGTCTTCATTCCATAACATTTTGAGCAGTCTTTTCCACCTTCTAAGAGGAAGAATTTAAGGACACAAATAAAACAGTTTCCCAGTAACAATTTCCTAGTTAACAAATTAAAATTATCCTGAGAAAAGTGAGCTACATTGTACATGACATCCAACCTCACTTTTTAAAAAATGATTATCCTTTGGCACAACAAAATAACATTATGGGATTTAGTTAACTCCTACTCCTAAAGCAAACAAATCTTATGTTTAACCACAAGTAGAGTAAATGAAAATATATGGAAAGAGCTATACTTCATAATTCCATCTGCAAAATCTAAGAAGCAACCTGATTTGGAAAGGCAGCCAAATGCAAGCTGGCAGTCTTTGGATAAAAGTCAGAGGTTGGGCACGAGGAGGCGGAAAGATGCCACTTGAGTATCTTGATATGGAAATAATGTCCTTTGAAATCTCAGTGAATCTTCATACACAAATTATTGATAGGCTGTCATAGTCAAGACAGAATTGCAAGCTCAATGAAAACTAAATTTAACATCATTCAAGGGAAAAATTAAAAAAAAAAAAAACAACACTACCTAGATTGTAAACAAAATGGTGCAGAAATAGAAGACACCAAAGTATTCTAATTCATCCTACTCCACAGGTTTAATCCCATTTTGATTTTGAATACATCCTACTGGGGCATTAAATAACAACTTCTCATCTTCTACTCCCCAAACTTTCCTTCATAACCCTCTTAAGATTATGTTCTTTACATTTAAAACTGGTCATTCATCTCGTGCATAAAAAACTTTCAAGGACTCCCTTATTCACAGTTAAGTAAAGTAAAACCTCATGAGTTTGCCATTCAAGACCCTACAAAATCTGGTTCTGCCCTACTTTTCTAAACTCTTCTCATACTATTCCCCTTTTTGGGTTCCATGTTCCAGTCAACTAGAACTTCTCACCACCCCTGCCACCACATTTACCTCTCTATGTGTTTTGGTTCATTTTGTTCCCTGTTGCTTAGAATGCGTTCATCATTTTTGCTGAATTCTTACCTATCCTTCAATGCTCAACTCAGATTTCTCCTTTGTCCCATTGGTATTGAACTTGTCCCAACTCAGACCTCACACACCAATTTTCTTATTTCTCTCTTATGCATTCACTATGAATCATCTGAAAAGGACAAAAGCTAGGGATATATCAATTACCCACCACACAGGGTTGTTATAAGAAAAATGATTCAAAGCCTTTAAATTGCTATTTGACTTAAGGTTATTATCGCAACCTAATTGTATGAAAAGTCCAAAGAACATTGATTTTGGAATCAAAAGACGTGGGTTAAAATCCCACCTCTGTCAGTACCTCTGAGTCCTTCAGCCATGCACTTAACTCCTCTGAGCCTCAGTTTCCTCATACGTAAAATGAGGGGCTTGTATTCAATGGCCTCTCAGGTCCCTCCCAGCTCTAAATCCATGATTCAAATTCAAAGATGCTATGTGTTCATATCAATGGTATCCATATGAAAGCTTTTCTGTAGCCCTAAAATTCTAGCAACTCTTCTAAAACTCTGATTAGTGTCACCCACATTTGAAAAAAATCTCAAAGAAATAAATAATTTTGGTCTTATTCAAAAAAGCATTTCAATGCTTTGCAAATCTGTGACTTCCTTACTGTAGACATGCCCTGCCCTGTTGCATGTTACAGGCCTTCTATACCTCAGTGGATGGTGTCGAGTACCTTTGGCTGAACAACTCTTCACCTGGTGGCCTCCCTAGTAACAAAGCACTCTGAATGCATCCTGTCAGTAGGAGGGCAGTAAAAGGCCCTCCAGATTATCAGGGCCTGCCAGAACTCGAGCTCCACTGGCATAGCTCTCCTGAACCCAGGCTCACCTCCATGCTGCCACGAGGCATCAGAAGATGATGCCAGTCAAACAACCCCATGTGATGACATTAAAAATCATCTCATTCTGCACTTTTAGACCCTTCAACTGAGCAATATCTAACACAGCAGATGAAAAACAACACTATCTGTAATAGGCAAAATATGAGCGAGAGAGGGTGAGTGACAGAGAGGGAGACACAGAGACACACACAGAGATAAGGAGACAGAGAGTGCATAAGAGATGTGGGGAAAGAGACAGAGTGAGTAAGACAGTGAAAATGAGAGACAGAAGAAGAGACAGAGAATTAGTGATTAAGAGAGAGGCAGACAGAGATACAGGGATAAAGAGACAGTACAAAAAAGACATGGGGAAAGAGACAAAGTGAGTGAGAGACAAGGATAGAAAGCTGAGAGACAGAGGGAGAAGGAGAGACAGAGTGAGTGAGTGGGATAGAATGAAAAGTGAGGGACAAAGACAGACAGAGAGAGAACTAAAGACAGTGAGACAGAAAGTGAGACAGAAGCAGAAAGAGACAGAATGAGACACAGAAAGATCTCGAGTAAAACAGGCCCACCATTTGCCAGCTATACAAACTATTGACAGTTTTGCAAAGGGAAATAACAGAAACCAAAATGCCTACAGGAGGAGCCACTCTTCCCTTAACCTTCCTACTCTGTCTTTCCCCTTCAAGTGTGATGATTTGGCAGTGCCAGAACTCTTCTGAGAAGAGTCAAGATTCACTGTGCCAGCCCCAGCTGTTCCAATCTCAGCCCAATCTGTTCTGTGCAGTTGGATACGTTATAACAATAACGTGGCTACAACTTCACCTTCCTTTGCTGCAAAGATCATTCCCTGTTCCTCTGAGAGGAATGGTACTAAAGAGAGTAAGTGCCTGAGGCATAGTAAGTAGAAATCCCTGAGTAACACTGCTCAAAAAAAAGGCAAAATTGTGCCAACATGGTCACCTGACGTGTTCTCTAGCCAGCGAGGGAGGAAAAAAATAATTGCTGAGTGGGGTAGAAAGAAAGGGATGGAGGAGAGGAAAGAGGGGACAGGGAGAGTTAGGAAAAAAAGGAAAAACTGGGGAAGGGTAAACCTACATGTGCCTGCAAGAGAGTTAGAAGAAAAGAAAGGGATAGGAGAAGAAGTAAAAGTGGTAACCAAGATAAGTATTTTGCTACAGTGATGCAGGGGTTGGCATGAATCAACACGTCCACTAGCTTTACAATTCTGACACAGAGAAGGAAAGAAACTCTGCAATGAATAATGAGAACTATTAAACCATTAAAAATAAAGCATAATCCCATGCAAGAGCTTGGGAAATCTTATTTTAATGCTTCTGGAGATTCCCTCCTGCATCTAGGAACATGTCTGATCTCCCATGTATGAGGTTCTTTGGTAACATGGTTCAAGAGAACAGTGCTTTTGCTTCATTCTGGTTCACATCTACATTAGCTTACCTCTGTCATTTCCTTCCTTTTTTTTTTTTTTTGATATACATATGAATTTTTTTCAACCCAACCTGATGGTATCATTTTTGCATTTTGCCATTTTTCCTCATCCTGTCTCCCCAACAGATTGGCAAACATCAGCTAGCAAGCTGGAGCCAGGTATTTATCACTGGCCCCTTCTTTCAATCTCTATCACCTGTGTTTCTTGGAACCACAACAAAAATTAAGCATTTGGGTTGATATGGAGACATAAGTCTTCAAGACACAGGCACCATGATAATTCAAGAATAGATCCCCCTATACTTTTACCTAACCTACCTTAATTTTTTTTGACACATTGCTCCAAAAATTAGAAACTTCCAAATTTTAAACAGCTTATGATCAAGCAGCAAAATACCTCTGTGACATCTTGGGGTTCCGATTGATTCTAAAGACACAAGAAAGGCTTCTAAACACGTTGGGAAAAGGACTAGAAGACAGGCAATTGATGTGCATTCTACATTTAACTAATTCTTTTCCTTTCACCCCATTTCATTCAGAAAGTAGTCTTTGAAGATATTGCAGACTGCATTTAATGCTATTTTGAATAAATAGGATCTCTTATATAATCTATGTTGCTTATGGAGTAGTAGTCAAGCCAAGATTTCTAAAATGCCATTCAGACTTGAAAACCCTTTCATGTTGCAATTATCATAATTATTCCTGCTCCACTTAGTGATAAAATGTAACTGAAAAATCTGGGTAAGGAAGGGAGCAAAGGCTAAATCTTATATCACACTGGAACCTTGCTTTAGTACTACTTGAGGACCGATCAGAATTCATTATAAGTCAAGGCAGCCATGGAGCCTATCCAAGGGAATTTACTTACTTAAGTAGCAAAAGTACACATGATGAAGGAGTTCATTTGCACTGTGGCGCCATAGTATGAACCCCAATGACTAGTATAGTGAGACTCCCTCCTCCCTCTCCAGTGAATACATCAGTGAAATACTAGCCGTGGCTGCATGTAAGGACACACACACACACACACACACACACACACACACACGCACACACACCCATGAAAACATATAACTTCATGGAAAAGTTCCTGTTCTTCCCCCAAATCAACAGAAGCCAGTTTGAGAAAAAGCCAGAAATTAACCCTTTCCTAAAAGGAGACAAATGACTGGCAATCCCATCAGCCACACCTGCAGACTAATTACCAGCCTTTGATGTGTTCTCTCTTTCCCTAGCCAAAAAGCTCAGTGGAGTCATCCTGACATTTAAAGTGCAAGGTAAAAATAATTCATTGTGAGGTAATTTAGTGTAAGCTCAGGTCATGTCTCAATCTTGCCAAATGAATCTAAATGCCAGGGATCCTTTCCTGTTGCCTTTAGACTTCAGACAGATGTGGTTGCTCACCTGGCTGGCTCCCTTCCTCACACTGATCCCTGCTTATTCCCTTTAGGTTTTAAGTGTGTGTGGCAGGCTGGGAGAGAAGTCTGACATGCTCAGCCTCTTTGGCTGTTCCCCACTCCTTCCTGGCAGTCACACTTGGCCTCAATAGCTCCTGGGAAGAAAAAGAAAAAAAATAGTAATAGCTAACATTTATAGAGGGCTTTAAAGCGCAATATTCAGCAAGCAGAGATAGATCTGTGACTTCCCAACCAGAGTAAATATGGCCTACCCTACCAGAAGAGCAGAAATAGTCTTTGAAGTCTAGACCAGGTCTCACCATCATAGACTCATCCCAATCCAGTGTTAATAGTGAACCACATATCAACTACATTTATTGAATGTGGGTGTGAAACAACAAAGAAACATAATGAAACTTTTTGAGAGCAGGGGTTGCGTCCTGGCCAAATTATATCTCCTTTAGAAGTATTCTACATAGAGCAGGCATTTAATCAAAAATAAATGCATTGAGATGAGAATGGATTGAGAGAGGGTTTCCATCTCCTAGCAAAATATGTATGCATGTATATGTTTATATACATATAAACACATATACATAAATACATATATACCCATGTATATACATTCATCTTTCTTTCTATCTGAGCCTATTCTGATGGTTAACTGGTGGTTTAAGGATAAACACTGGGCCAGGAAGAAATGAGTTCAAATCTAGCCTCAGACACTTACTAGCTTGCGTGATCTTGGGCAAATCATTTAACCTCTGCCTCAATTTCCTCAACTGTAAAATAGGGATTGTAGTAGTACCTACGTCACAGAGTTGTTGGGAGGATCAAATGAGACATCTGTAAAGCCTTTAGCATAGTGCCCTTAGAACAGCAGGTATTTTATTAATGCTAGTTTCTTTCTCCACTTAACTCTACATGAATAAAATTCAGCACATCAGTGCAAAAGGTATGTTTTAGTCATTTATTGTTGTACAAATTATCATTTAACTAAAAACACCTGATCTTACAGTATTTTAAAGCAATGCCAGTGCATTTTCTCCTTCGGGGTGAAGGAAAAAGATAAGCCAGGGACATTAATTTAAGGTGGAGGTGGGGAAATGGTCACGGAGAATGGAATGAGGGAAAGATATTGGATCCTCTTCATTCTGTCCAGGTCATCTGCAGATGCTTTTCCTAGTCCTGAGTCTCTAACCCCAAGAGTAGAAAACACCTAAATCTACCAGATAAAGATAGTACATTAAACAACAATTTCATGCTAAAGATAACAACTTCCTTATGACCCCTGAATAATTTTTTAAGCAAATATACACTTCTTAGGAGTGAATAGGATAAGAAAAAGAAATAATTGGAATGGCTGAGGAGAAGAATGCAAGAGCAAAAATGACCCAGAAAGACAGAGAGAAGGATTTCTGAAGGATACCATTTACAGGATTCAACAGTACATGTTGGGAAAATGCAGATCATTTAAGTACCTGTTTGTTTCCAGGAAAATCTTGTCACCACCTACAACTACTGTACAGAATGAACTTTGATTTTTGCAGTCCCAATTTTTATCCCAAAAATGAAAGAAAGAAAAGAGCATTAAATAATGAAATATGAGTAGATGGGGTTTTTGATAGATATTGTTCTTTGCCTGCCAAGAATGACGTATGTACTCCTTAGGTGATTTTATTTTTTGGACTAGAGTTGATCATAATATCTCTGAATCATCCTCCAGTTTCCCTGAATCAGAACATTATGAACCTTGTTTTCCAGTTTCAGTTCTGCCATAGTTGTATTTTTTAAATGGTTTGACATGTTTCTTTTCCAAGCTCACTGTCATGTTTAGGGACCAATTTGTTTGGGCAAACAAGGTTAGCACTGGTGCTTCGTCACTCCACTGTAGTCGTCAGTATCACAGCAATACCTCCTCATCAGGATGAGTGCATTTCTTCTGTGACAGGGAATAGAAAGCTGTTAAGCTCACTCTGCTTCATGAAGCTCCCAATTTACCAAATTTAGAGGAATGAGACCTCAAGTTTGTGTTCCTTAAGGCCATAAACCCATACCTATGCACTTCAGCCTTTCAGAAACAGAAAGGCTCCGTAATTTTGGTTCTAACATCTGGAGGTTAGGTATATTTTGTAATGTTAAGAACGTATTTTCCAAGTAAATATGATGGGCACTGACTTTCCAGTTTGTCCTACTAGAAAAATAATGAACACTATTTATCAGTAGTTACCTGTCAATTACAGATCTCATGTTGTTCATGGTATTTGTGATTTACTGCAGGAAAAGCATTGATTCCCCTAATGATGGTGGAAAATTCTGCTGAATTTTGTATAATGTAATTGAAAGGACAGTAAATCAAAACCATAAAATAGCCTTCATACTTAGCTCTCTCAAACTTTCATATAGGAAAAACTTTTTGGTGTCATATCCTACAATTTTATGAGCTTCTCAGGACCTGCAAGTCATCTAAGTGTGTGCACAAGAACTCCCCAATACATAACACCTAATTAAGCAATTTGGTTTCTCTGTAAAGGAAGAGTAACCTTGATATATAGTCCTTGTGGGGAAAGGCTGGTAAAGAATCTAGAATGAAAACGTATTATGGATAGGTGACTAGTGATGGTGTGGTAATGCAGACTGGAACATCTGAAGAATGTATGCTTTGTCCAAAGTAAGATTTTAAGAAAATCGTATCACCTTGAGAAAAATTAAAAGAAGATGCCACAAACAAGCATCTTCACTTATATCTCATTGCTGGTACTATCAATTGAGTATGGAGGATGTTACTCAGAAAAAGGAGAGGAGGTATTGGCTACTTTTCCTTCATTTCTGACTCCTCATGATCCCATATGGAGTCTTCTTTGCAAAGATACTGGAACAATTTGTCATTTCCTTCCCCAGATCATTTTACAGATGAGGAAACTGTGGAAAACAGAGTTGTGACTTGCCCAAGGTCACACAGCTAGTAAGTATCTGAGGTCAGATATGAATTCAGAAAAATGAGTCTTTCTGACTCCAGACCCAGAATTCTATCCACTGAGTCACCTAGATGGAGTAGGAAAAAAATACCACCCACACAGAAACTAGAAGGCAGAGGAGGTGAAAGACCCTTGGGTACAATTTGGTTGAGTTTTCTTGTCCCCAATCCCCTACTCATAATAAAGGGATTCTGCTTCTCTTACTATAGAAATTATAATTGGAAAGGACATTAGAAGTGATTTATTTCAACGCTTTCTTTTCACAGATGAGAAAACTGAGACTCTGCTGAAGAAAATTATTTGTCTAAAATCACAGCCCTATTCAGTGGTCACAGGAGAAATAGAACTGAGATCTCTATACCCTCCAGTCCATAACTCCTTACGTTAAATGATGCTGGTGAGATAAGATACAAAAAAAGTTTTGAAATCTTGAGAAAATGGTTATTGTATGGCAAACAGGCATCATCATGGTAGTTTTTATTAGCAAGTCACAGTCTTAGTGTTTTTCAGACCAAGAATTTTAAAAAGGAGAAAAGTAGCTGGCTGCGCTTGTCCTAAAGTCTTAGAAAGTGAAAGATTCTGAAGAAAACTATCTTCAGATGTGAGGGAGCACAGATGACCAAATAGAAAAGATAAATAAGCTTTTATAAATCATCTTAGGGACCACAGAGGCATCATAAATCACAACCATGAAGCTCTAGTCACTTTCAACCTAGTGTATAAGGCATTTCCTTTAGTTGCACTATTTAATCTTCTCCAAGAGTTGCTTTTCCAGCATCCTACATTCAGACTAAGGTCCAGGATTACAAATGTGCCTCTATGAACACAAGTGTAAGGGCCCTCACACCCTCCAAATTTTTATGGCAACTATACCCGTTTTAAACTCTGTTTTCCTGAAAAAGCCACCAGCAAATATTACTCCCTTCCCCACATCTTCGGATTCATTTTACTTCATTCTCCCCCAGCCTTTTTTTTTTTAACTATGTTTGATACTACCTTTCATAATTTCAGCCCTCAAAACTGACCTTGATTTATTGGATAACAATCACTGGAAAAATATGATAAATTTAGAAATACACACGCACACACATACACACAATCACAAGTCAAATTTAACAAAGAGGAAGATTACCAAACAATTGACCAAGAAACGTTCATTGGACACATACTATGTACCAGGCACTGTTCTTGGCACTAGGAATAATGAGATAAAACCATGAAATAGTCTTGACCTACCAGCAATGTTCATTCTATCATGGGAGACAATATGGAATATGAGTACATACATAAACAAATACAAAATAGTTTGGGGATGGGGAAGGGGAATTAGCGAAGACTTCCTATAGAAGGGGGCACTTGAGCAAAGTTCTGGGGGGGTATTATTTCAATCCATTTCCCCAGAGGTCAGGGGATCCTTCTGAACATCTTCCTTATGAAATTCACTGCCATGAAGTAAAAGTTCCAGATGAAGTATGACATTAGAAAGAGCAGGAAAATACTAAAGGGATGCAAGAGTGGTGATTTAGATTGGTTTTAGTTCCAGCTATACTACTGCGATTGTTTTAAATAGCATTTTTTCCAATTACATGTAAAGGCAATTTTTAACATTCTTTTTTAAAAAAAATTTTGAGTTCCAAATTTTCTCCCTCCCTTCATCACCTCCCCTTATTCCCCACAAGACAGTAAGCAACTTGATATAGTTTACGTATGTGCAATAATTATACTACTAGTTGACATTTTGTTAAACCCTGAACCAAAGGAAAGTAAAATTACTTTCCTCTAATCCTCCACCTATCTACCTACCTAACCATAGACATAGTCACAGGTTTAAAACTAAAAGGGACTTTAGAAGTCATCATGTCCTCCCCCTATACTTTCATTTTACAGATGAGGAAACTGAGACCCAGAAAGGTTAAGGGACTTGATCAAGGTCACACAGTTAGTAATTGTCCTTAGTGGAATTTAATTCCGGTCTTCTTGACTCCAAGTCTAGTTTTCTTTCCACAATACCAAATGACCTCTTGGAAGATAATGAATAATTCAAACTTCAGAGGACTGATGTTGAAACGTACCTCCTCCTTCTAGCAGAGAGATGATAGACAATAGGTGTGGACTGGTTTGTCAGACATGGATATTATGTTAGTTTGCTTTGCTTAACTCTATTTTTTCATTACAAGGACAGATTCTTTTGGAGGGCTATTGGGTGTGGTCATTGTGAAGAAAGAGCAATGCACAAAAACATCAAGAAAACACTTTTGTTTTGTTTTGATTTGTTTAAGTATCTGGTGACAGATTCTAAGGCTATAAATAACCTGAAGAAAGAAAACTCTGGTGCTCCAGCATTGCCTCTGCCAAAGCATGGTCATTTATATATTTAATAATGCATAATGCATGACAAAGACTAGCTAGAATAGGAACTTTTCTTCTGGACATTAAAGATCTGAGGAACGAAAAACTTATATCCCACCCGACCTCCCACCTGCTTCTTTCTAATAATATAAAATTAACTTTAGAACTTTCTCTAAAAGCCTATAGCTAAAATCACCATTGTCTGTCACTGAAATAACCAGAAATTAAAAAACTGGAAATAAAGAAAATGAGATGTAAGGAATCTGACTTTTTAAATAATACGGTGACAATAAAAGGGTGACAGATAATGCTCAACTAATCATAACACCTCCATTATCTCTTCTGTGAAATGAAGAGGTTGAGTTTGATAAACTCGAAGGTCTTTTTCTAGATCTAAGTCTCTGATCCATAAAGCAACATATAGGAAGGTAATGGACAAATTCTGAGTTTCTGTGAGAAGCCTTGTGTTTTCTTCTAAAAGAACACTTCAAAATAGTTAAAATATGTCAATAATTTAAGGGTTGGTCATTTTCAAGCTATAGGTACTCCTTTCTCTGACAGTTATCAAGTCTTTCATAACTTAGTCCCTAATCTGTCTAGCTTAGGTACCTTGTGACCCAAGAGTTAGTTTAAAAAAAAAATAGCACTTTGAATCTAAATCCAGGAAGACCACCGAATTTTCAAGGTTGGACAAAAATCACAAAGAAGTGGTTGGTTACCAGTCCTCCACTTCTTTCCAGATTTGTCATTACCTAGCCATTGAGAACATGGTATCATGAGGCTTCTGGTGAAGATTTTGATTTTAGATTTTATTCACTTTTATCTTTAGTCATCATTTATGCATCTTCAATATGTATTAAAAGTTAGAGACTACTTTGCATAATTCAGCATCCAATTAAACAGCCCAAGTCATTGAATTCAGTCACTGTTTGAATTAAAGTGTTCAAATACAGTTAAAGTAAATTGTCATGGTCTTGATACAGAACAATAAAAATTTGTATGTCAAATTCTCCTCTTTGATCACCTGGAGAAAGAAATTGGCTCAAATGTAATATAACTTTAAAGCTGAAGGTTAGATAACATTTTCAGGGAGATATCACTGACATTCTACATTACAGGTGCTTGAAAGGACAAGGATGACTTGATGTTTGGAAGGTATACCATTACTGCTAATGACTTGCATGTAGGAAATGTATTTAGAAGTACAGATAGATTATAGAGCCAATAAAGATGGGAGACAGAGACAATAGAGACCATAGATAAAAAGATAGATAATAGAGACTGTAGATTAGAGAGATAGATAGCAGATAGAGAGATAAATATATAGATGGAAATGAATGAAAAAGGAAAAAAAGAAATAGGTCAGTAATACAGAGAATGAGACAGTAGATGGACGGAGTGATTACTGGACTGGTCCTCAAGTTATTAAAAGTAGAAGAAGACATTCAGTGGGTCCTCTATGGAAAGTTATACTGATGATCAAGGATGAAAATCAAATCATATAGATAGGCTGGAAAGGCAGTTATCTCCATACTTACAAAGAGTACCTGTACAGACTGGTTCACAAATTCACATAAGAAAAAATAATAATAAAAAATTAATATACTTATGAGAAGTAGTATAAATATCACCGTAACATACTACGACTATTTAACAGAAATATGACAGGGTCATGGATTTAGAGCTGGCAGGGACGTTAGAAGCTATTGAGTTCAGACCCCCTCATTTTGCAAATGAGGAAATTAAGGTCTAGAGAGGTTATCTGAATTACCCAGGATAACACAGTCAACAAGTGTCCAAGGTGGTATTTGAACACAGGTCTCCCTGATTCCAAGCCTGAAGTTTTGTTACTCGAAATAGCCTTTTTGTTTTTTCATAGAAATTTTCAACAAAAATCACATTTATTTAAGCAACTTTACTAATTTTTGAGGTGAGCTTGAATAATTACTTGACATCTGTCTATCTTATTCTACATGGTCTTTCTTGTCTGTCATGGCTATGAGATGGATTTTTTTACTGATTGTTTTAAACAATCTTTAAACACTGTCAATCAGGCCACATTCCATACCTCTCAAAGTAAAACAAAACAAATGAGTATGCAGACTAGATGGTGCTTTAGACCTAGTGTCGAAAGATAGAAAACATATAAAAATATATCAATAACACATCTGGGATGTGCCTAAATTGTCCAAAATCTACAGTCATCATTTATGAGGTCTCCTAAATATACCCTTAAGAACAATACATTTTTTTAATAAATCAAAAAATTGCTATTTGGCTAGAAGTTACCATGTGCCAGGCACTGTGCTGGGCACTGAGAATACAAAGACAAAAATGAAACAGTTCCTGTCCTCAAAGTATTCTCATTCTATTGTGGGAAACAATTTTTAAAAATGTATGTGTATACACATACATATATACATACACACAAACACAAATATATACAAATATGCATATAATACAATATGGTAATTTGGGAGGGCATTAGTAGCTGAATCAAGAAAGTCTTCATGAAGAAGGTGGTCCTTGAGCTAAAATCTGAAGGAAATATGGGTCTCCACCAGGTGGGAGTGCAGAGGGAGCAGATTACATGAATGGGAAATAGCTAGTGTCAAGTCATGAACTTAAGAGATAGATCACCAAACTCAATAGTTTACGAGACTCCTAGCAAGAAGTAGAGGTCTCACTGTCTCTACATAATAGAGATTGGTATTTCTGAATAATCCTAAGTTCCCAGAGACCCTTTTTAAGAAACTGAAATACAAAGGCAAGTTCAAAGAATTGGGAGTAGGAAACTGACCTGTTCCATTTTATTTCTGTATGACTAAAAATATTGAGAGACAATATGGTATAATGAATAGGATAGAGAGAGCTGGCCTTAACACCGCTCTTAGACTCATATCCTCTCTCCAACACAAACTGGCTGTGTGGCCCTCAGTAAGTAAGTCACTCAACCTCACAGTACTCAAGTTCACTCTCTAAGACCATAAATTGCAGAGGAAGTAGCATCTTGCATCGCTAGGAGTTTCCTCATTCAAATGCTCCCTAAACAAATGAAATCACGTATTCAACCCCTATTTCCCAATTTATATGATTCAATAAATAAATAAATAAATATATGAGTACCTACTATATGCAGATCCTGTGCTAGATACTCATGAGTAGCAACATTGAAGGATTTGGCCTTTGCCCAAATTACTTGGGAGGAGCAAATTGGAGGTATGCACTGGGTACCACCTTAAACCTACCCACTGATTGGTGCAAGTGCAGGTAATATGACCTAGTGGGAAAATTCCTTAACTTAGAATCAGAAGGTTAGGGTTCAAGTTCCTAGTCTGTCCTTTCTAGCATTTTTCTTTCTTTCTTTTTCTTTCTTTTTACCTTTGTGATCTTGGGCAACCACTCTGGATCTCAGTTTCTTCATATGTAAAATAAGGAAGTTGAACTAATTAACTTCTAAATAAATTCTTATTGGCTCCAAAGATATGGATCCTATGACCATATAATTGTGAAAAGGTATATTCTAAAGGGCAGCTACATGTTACAGTGGATAGAGCGCCAGGTTTGGAGTCAGGAAGACTCATGTTCCTGAGTTCAAATCTGGCTTCACATACTTACTTGGCTGTGTGACCTTGGGCAAGTCACTTAAACCTGATTGCCTCTGTTTCCTCAACTGTAAAATGCACTGGAGAAGGAAATGGCAAACTATTCCCATATTTTTGTCAAGAAAATCCCAAATAAAGTCACGAAGAGTCAGAAACAACTGAATGACAAAAAATATTATTCTAAATGTTTGAAAGGCAAAATACAAAAAAGTGGGTGTATATCCATTTGGAATGCAAATGAAAAACTGAAAAAATCTTTGCCAAATGATATGTATATCTACCTAGCAATCCAGGGCACAGGAAGTGTAAAGGAGAAACCTGTTCCTGGTAATATATCAACTAACACCAAAGTGACTTATTCAAGAGATAATGTTTGTGTTGGAAAGGTATACAGGGCCATAAATAGTTTTTATATCACTAGTTAAACACCAATAGGAACCTCATGTGACAGACAGCTCCAGCAATGGCTCACCAAAACCCTACAAATAATAGCCTTGTTACAAAAACAAGAAAAAGGTATTACATTAGATATTTCATTGTTGGGGTGGGGGGGTTGAATTTGTTTTATGAGCAGCAAGTTTTCCTTAACTGTCATCTAAGGAGACTATTGTTATCAGTCCTTTTTTCTTGAAGAGGACCAATGACTAGGTTGATCCATTTCTAAAACCCTCAACTAACAAGGGACCATATGCCCTTCCTCTGGCCACCTCTTCCATAGCTTCCCAGACAAAAGTCTAATAGTCCACACCAGAGATCATACCACGAGGCAATTTTTGTCCTGGGGCACTTCTCTGCTGATCAGTGCTTGCCTCTCCTGACTACCACTCTTCTACTAGTGTTCTTTCCTTTCATTAGAATATAAGCTCCTTGAGGGCTTGGAGTATCTTGGTTTTTATATTTGTATCTATAATGTTTAGTTCAGTGCTAGAAACAGAGTGAGAGCATAAGAAAGGCCTTCTGTTTATTTATTTTTAAATATTTTAAGAGGACCAGTGTAGCACTCCCTTTGGGGTTTAACAAGTGGTACAAAAGTTGTTTATGGCCTTGTATACCTCTCCAACATAAACATTTTCTCTTGAGTAAATTACTTTGGTGTTAGCTTATGCATTACCGCGCACATTTCCATCTGTTACTCTTCATGACAGGTTCATAATTCATTTGGAAATTGTTTTTTAAGTTGTTCATTCATTCATTTATTCTTTCCTTTCAAGTATGTATTCAAAGATGATGCATCTAAGCCAACCAACCTCTCCTCTCTAGACCAACTGCTCTCAGGAGGTAAAGATTCTGTGGAGCTTAAAGAAACAGTGATGCCTCTCGAGGTTTCCAGGAGTGCAGGTGCCCTTGATTACATGGCCATACTGAAGAATATCAGGATATAAAATTTGGGACATTTAATAAAATAGAAGGCATTTAATAATTTATTTATCTAGTTTCCCTAGACTTTTGTTCATTCATCCTGCAACATTAAGTCTAATTCTAAGAAGGAAATAAAACTCAGAGAAACAGGTGTGGAGCTCAAGAGATATTCCAGGGACTTAAAAAGAAATTTGAGTAAGGATGTGCTGGAAAATGTTTAACACTCAGATATCCCGAAAAAAAGGAGGAGGAAAAAGAGGAGGAGGAGGATCAGAAGAAGAAAGAGAAGAAGAAGAAACAGCAGCAGCAGAAAAAGAAAAAGAAAGGAGGAGAAGAAGAACAAGGAGGAAGAGGAGAAGGAGGAGAAGAAGAACAAGGAGGAGAAGGAGGAGGAAAAGGACAAGAAAGGATTCATGACACACTTTTAAGCTTAATTTGCGCTATTTAACATTTTCTACATCAATTTCTTAAGATTCAAAAACCAACAAAACAATAATTCAAGTTCTGATTTCTAGTATTTGAAGATTTCAGAGGTGGAAATACTCACACAAAAATGTAACAATCATCCAGGAGCCTGTCCCAGCTGCTTCCAGCTCACCCCAGGATCATTGAAGACTGATCTGCCTGCAGTGGTAGCTGAAGGTATAGAAATGAATGAGTTTGCTGAGAAGAGGACCAAGGACAGATTCATTTCTTCCTTTTCTGAGAGGGAGAGAGTACCACTCTCCTCCTTAAAACACTGTAGAAAGTGCTTCTTACGTTAATGTGGCCATAGAATAGCAATGGGAAGAGTATATGATCTTAAGCCGGAAGCTCTGGGTTCGAATGTCAGCTCTACTATGTAGTACTTGTGAGATTTTAACTTTTCTAGGTCCCAATTTCCTTATCTGTAAAATGAAGCACTGGACTGGATGACCCACCAGGTCTATTCTACTTATAAATATATTATCCTATGAATAGTTTTGGAGAAGGAATGGAAAACCGCTCTAGTATCTTTGCCAAGAAAAACCCAAACGGGATCCCAGAGTCAGACACAACTGAAATGACTGAACAACAGAAAATGTAGTTTGGGATTGGAGTGTTTTGATAAAATTCATAAATGCTGGTCCCAGATGCAGGGGTAGAGAGTAGAGAATATCCCTGAAATAAAAGGCGATTAAGGACATTTTGAAGTGAAATAGATAAAAATTTTGACTACTTATATACAGAAAAATATTTGCATATCAAGTCTTTTACTACTCCAAGTCTATCCTACATACTGCTGTGAAAGTAATGTTCTTTCAGGGCAGATCTAACTATATGACTTCCTTAGTCAATCAACTAGAGTGGCTCCTTACTGCCTCTAGGATAAACGATATGTAACCTGAGTCTCAAAGCCCATTCACATGAGATTTTCTCCTCACTGGTGAAATCAAAGCCCTGAGTCTGTGTTAGGAAGCAGGAAGGTGTTGCCAGAGAAGGAGAATACCAGGCTTTCTGATTCTTTTCACTTTTTTTCAAGAGTCTCCTCAAATATCTTGAGTTTCTTCAAGCTGGCTTCCAGCTTTGAGAGTCTGGGGGACGTCCCCTCTGGAGATCTCTCTCTTCCCCTCACTCCCAAAGGGAGAATTCCTTCACTCTGTATTATCTGCCACAACAGGCTCCTATGTACGCTTTCTCTGTTTTGTCATCAACTTGAATAAATGGGTTTCATTGTTAATTTAATATGTGTGATTTTTGTGAAACTCGTATTTGGTAGGAAAGGAGTCAAGCCTTGGATAAATACAAAGCTTGATGTCTTGCTTCCCCCAATAACGAATAGTAATCAGAAATGTAGCTTGAACCTAAACTAATCCCATAAGTTAATAATATTTAAGGGGAGCAGATAGATATAATTCTAGCCCAGTATCTTTTCTGAGAAGTAAGAAAGTGGTAGCCCTAAAAATTTAAGTGTGAGGCCCAAGGTCACAACACAGGTAGTTAAGAAAACTAGGATCTACAATTCCTGACTCCTCTTTCTATTGTATTAGGTTGACTTTGTTTCGAAGAAAATCAAGGAGAAAGGAAAAAGCACCCATCAAGCACTTATACCATGTGCTAATCACTTTTCAAATATAATCTCACTTGATCAAGAAAATAGAGAATCGAGGAAAGACAATAATATGATGTTGGACCAGAAAAATAAATGGTTTATGATGACAGAAAAACAGAAATACAGGACCACATGAAACAAAATATTCTACAGCCAGACCTTCATACTGCTTGTTAATCGGTCTCTCTTCTGTAGGATTTACCACAGACCACCAATTTCCTTCCTGCCTGTGTCCATCTTCTAATCACTGACCTGGGGGATTCAGCATGGGGCTAGCTAAATATCTCACTACAAGTACTCAGGGGTATGGACAAAGAGAAAACAAAATAGAAAACTTTAGAGCAACTGAATGAATGAAATATTAGTTGTTCTCCCTATGCAGTCCATTAAGTACAACATTCTGTCCAGTTACATGCTCCCAATTCTCACTAATATTGATATGCTGGGGCAACAGAAGGTAGAAGATTACTGTTCCCTTCAGAATCCCAGTGGTAATCTTGGGTGTTTGGGTTACTTTTCTTCCCCCCAGTACTGTCATTCACAAGCCCCCATATGTTCTGCTCTGGCATATAAAGAATTAGCTAGACAAAGTTAATTGGCTTTTAGAAGGGGGCATTTACTAGGCAGGTACAGCAAAGGCAGTTGTTACAGGAAAACAGCACCTCAAACTAGAAGCACACTCTCCCCCTGTCCACACAAGGAAGGTCAGAAACTAAGGGAGTTTTAAGTCTAAGCTCAAAACACCTTAGGGCTTTGGATGGCCATATTTACACAGGAAATGCCAAGAATATGACTAGACAGAGAGAAGAAAACAAAACAACCTTACCCCCAAGGCTTAGATTTGTCTCTGTGCCGTGCCTACTCATCTATGTGGGAGAGCAAAACACATGCAGTTGAGAAACTGGGAACCCTGAAATCACAGGGTGTTTGGTAGATAGTGAGTGAGTAATCCTTCACATGGATGAGAACCAGGTGCAGTCTTGCCTATAGAGATGATAATCATGAGGTACACGGAACATTCACTATAAACCAGAGTGAGACCTATACCCAACGAGCCTTGGAGTTGTTTCAAAAAAGACAAGACTCATGCTTGACACCTCCAAGTGTCTTTTCCTGGGGGATAAAGAATCAACTCTCAGAGATGAAAGGACCCCTAGCCAAGAACCTGAAGGGAAGAATAAAGGTCACTCTGTAAAGGATAAGGCTAAGAAAGAAAAAGAGTTTTGGGGATTCATAGTGCGGTTACTCTTTTTTTTTCCAAGAGCTTTTACGAGATAGTATTTTAGCCAGAGGCTCCAAGTGAATCTAGAATCTGGAAACACAGAGAAACTCCACAGACATGAGCCAAATAGGTCCTTCCTGATAACAGAATAGTGTCTGCTGTAGCAGCATCCAGTGAAGCAACTTCTGATAGGGAACAGAGTTCTAAGAGAGGCTATGCATTCACTGTTACACCATCTGGCAGAGACTGTACATCCAGAGGGGCAGTATCTAGAAGAATTATTTGAGAATATCACTGGAAGACATTAGCAACCCTAGAAGGTGGTATGCATCATTCCTGGGTCAATAAGTATACCCTACACGAGTGACTTTCCATGTACGTTCCCTAAGTGTGCCCAGTCTTCCTATTGATGGTGTGTATTTGTGGAAAAGTGTGCCCCAGGATGACAGAAGAAATATTTATTGTCATTTTCCTTATCATTACATTTCAGGAAATGATTTTGATTGAATTAATCATGTTTTCCAACTGACCATTCATCAAAGTTGCTCGGATACTAATTTCTTTCTTCTCTTGTATATTTCCAGATTTTCCTCTATCAATGAGAAGCATTAAAAGGTGAGGTGCTATTATGAGTAGTACTACTACAGTGTGAGGTGTTACTATTCCTCATAGCTTGTATGGAATGATGTGGACAATATGGGGGTCATACAGAAACCAGAGGAAGGCTGTTTATTATTCTTGCATTTGGTATTCTATTAGCATTTCAAATAATAATACATCTCCTTACTCATTCTAAACAAAAGAAGGAAAACCATACTGCCATCTTTAAAAAGAAAGACAGAAATGATGGAAAGAAAGAAGGAAGGAAGGAAGGAAGAAAAAGAAACAAAGAGAATTAAGTTACATGGGGCTCTTTGATTTTTATGAACTGCCCTTCGCAGTTGGTTACTGATAGCAGTGTTCAAATTCAATACAACAAATAGGCAGTAAGTGCTTCCTGAATGCAAGATTCCGTACACTAGAAATAAAAAGGCAAAACTGAAACAGTTGGTCACTGCTTACTCTCTGGAAGATTAAGCAGGGTCTACAACACATACAGGGTAATACAAGTAGAAATCAAGAAGGAGAAAGTAACAATAATTAAGGGAACAAGGAAAGTTCTTTATAAAAGAAAGTACTGTCTTACTTGTGTTGGGAAGAAAGCTAGATATGGTATGAGGTTGAGGTGAGGTAGGAATGCATTCCATGCATTGGGGACCACCTGTACATGGGAACAAGGTGAAAGATGAGATGTCACATGTACAGAACAACTGGAAGGTCATTTTGCTAGGAGCAGAGAGAAAATAAAGGAGAAAAAAATAACAAATAAAGAAATTAAATAAATAATATATTATTTGTTACGTAATAAATAACATATAAATAACATTTTAAAAATAAAGTAAAAAAGAAAAATGATAAGACTGGAAAAGTAGGTGGGAGTCAGAGTGTGGAGGACTTTAGATGCCAAACTACAGTCTTGAGCAATTACATTGCTTAGGAAGGGCAGACAATTAAAGTTACTGAATTTCCAACTGATTTTCTTCTATTCAAGGGCTGATCTTGGAGAGTACCACAGGGAGGATCCGATAATTCTGGCTTTAGAGTTGGAGGGGCTTCCACGACTGGGTCTGACTCTTTCATTTTACGGAAGGAGAAACTGAAGCCCAGAAGAACTGACTGATTTTGCCCAAGTTCACACAGGTAGTATGAGAAAGAATAAGCGCTCAGATTCAGGTCCTGTGACTCCAAGGGTAGCTCCCCAAGTTCACCATTTTTTCCATAGCTCCATGCTGCCTCCTAATAAAGGAGCAGGGGAAGAAAATAGTGTGAGGATTGGTTCATGTGGCACCTCGGGCTGGCCCTGACATCTTAACTTTCTGGGCTCTCTCTCTCTTTTAATTACTATTTTTTGCTTACTGCATAGCACAGACAGTGTCATGGGAGAAAGGCATTGAAAAAGAATAATAATATTAATAATGATGATGACAATGCTAAACAATGGTAAAAAACGGCAACCCTGCTATAAGGGATATTCATTGAGGAAAGACTAATAGAGAAAACATTCATATGGGTCTTAAATAGGAGAGGTATAACTAATGAAAAATGAAAGTTCCCCTTTCTGAAAAAAAAGGATATTGTCAAGACTCTCCACCACCACACACACACACACACACACACACGCACTCACACACACATGCATGCACACACACACACTCACGCACACACCCCTAATTCTGAGGTCTTTTATCCTTCCTTGTTAATTTCCAAATAGAGGAAAGCAAAGTAAAAATGTTTATAGTTTTACTTCATAGGAGTGGGGATAGCAGAATACTTTGGGGAATAAGAAGTTCGTTATTATGTTCATTGTCTAAGGGCATAACCTTTAAAATTAGAACTTCTTAATCCAAACTAATGAGGCTCATGCTTCTATTGAGAAGATCTCTAGGGTACTTGGCCCTTGAAAATGGTCACATGGCTTCCATCCTTTCTACCCCTGCATAATATCCCCAGCTGACATCTCAGGACATAAAAGTCCCTAAGTGATCACTCACCACAATCTTCCTGGGCCTTGGCACTCGATTTTCATACCCAAGTGAAGTCTGAGAGACTAAGATTTAACCTTGTCTGACTAACTGTGGGTTCTTCTCCCCACAACTAACAAACTTTCTTAAACTCTGGGCCTTTAAACTGCCCAAACCATGGAAACATTAATAATGACCCTCCTTCATTAAACCTTGGCTTCCTTTCCCAAACACACTCAGGGGGAGCATTTCTCTGCTTCAAAGCAAAAGTCAGCAGACAGTTTAGTTCCTTGGGGTGACCCCTATACCTCTGACCAACACCTTCAACAAAAAGAAAAGCCAAATCCACACAAACTGCCCGATTTTCATAATCCTTCTACTCTGACTACAATTATTTAACCTCAAAATTTCTGCATTTATTTTTTCAGTTGCCGTGGGAAGGTCTGTTTTTACAGCTCCAACTGCAAGTAATTGCTAGCATTAAAAAAATTAGTACCACAAAGACAAGAGTTATGCACATAGCTTAGGAACTGGGCAAAAGGAGCAGACAAAACTTCTATCACTATAAGCAAAGGTGTTAGCAGACCAATTACTTGGTAAATGAACAAAGAAAAGCATGACAATAACTTAATTGCTAACTAAAGGCAGTTAACATTTTAAACTAAAAGTAGGCTACTCGACTCTAGTCCATCCTTGGGACAGGTATTGATAGCAAATATATTTACCTGGCAAAGAAAAAAGATCTAGACTCATTTTTCCTTCCCAGATTGAAATGCCTACCTCCACTCCCACACATAGATCCTTCCTTCTTACCAAGAAAAAATGTACTTCATTCCTAAGTGTAGAAAAGAACATATGGGCACAGCAGTAATAGTGACAATGAGCTAGTTTCATTATCTATAATACAAAATAATTGTCCATTAGGGAATTTCTTGGTGATGTCTCCATTTTTACCTCAGTATCAATTTACTTAGTTAATTCAATATGATAGGTAGTTTTTCTATCAGGCCACTGAATGTTAGTACTGGGAGACCTTAAAGAAATCATTTTGTTCAGCCCTCTCAGTTTTCATATGGGGAAACTGAGGGCCAAAGAGATAAAGCGACTTGCCCATAATCACACAATTGACAGCAGAAGTGGAAATATAAAATCCTCTTTTGTCTCTTTCTTGGACTTAGTGGTTTCTAAGATTAAGGGACTCGCTAGCTCTCAATCTATAATTCGTATGTACAGTACTCTTTCCCCTACAGCCCTCCTCTTCCCATGGACACGCATGTTTTCTACTTGGATCATATCACAATATCAAATTGTAATGTAATTGAAGGCTGGGGATACATTGCCCTAAGCAATTCTGTTTTGTTTTGCTTTAAAACTGAAGACGATGAAGGAGGAGGAGAGGAAGATTTGTTTTGTATTCTCAGTTTGACTGTTCCCCTCATACTGTGTGGCAGGAGAACACACAGAATTCTGGATCAAGTGACCAGCAAGGGAGAGAAGGGAGAGGGTTACGCAATCTCCTTTCAAAGCAGGCTTTCTAAACAGGATCAGGTTTTATCTGAGTAAAACTCCACTTTCAGAAAGACTTGAGATAGACTAGATAGGGATTCTTAACCTTGGGTCCACTAATCTCCAAGCAATTTGTTGGTAGACTTCAGGAGGTCCATGAACTTGGACTATATAATATACATATACATACACACACACACACATACATATATGTAGACACACACATATATACAAATATGTGTATATAATATATGCACACACATAATATATATGTATATACATACACATATTTTTTCCCACTAATCTTTAGTTTCCTTTGTAATGCTATGAACTTTATTTTGTGCATTTCAAAATATTATTCTGAAAAGGGATGCATAGGTTTTGCCAGATTGGCAAACGGATCCCCAAAGAAGATTACAAGACCCCTTGAAATAGATGAACTTTGAAGGTCTCTTGCAGGGTCAATACTACACTGTACAAGGTACTTTGTGAATCCTCTCTTTTCACAACACGTCACCTCGTTGCTCCTTTCTTCAAAGATTCCCATCTTGAATCAATCCATACTGAAAGGGGCAGCATAGTACACTAGCAACAGACCTGAAAGTAGAATGAGGACCCAAGCTCAAATCCCTTCTGGGCTGCTTACCACCAGTGTGACTTTGGACAAAATTCCATAAGCCGTATCTATAGAATTAGGGGAAGGCAGACATAGCCTCTGAGGTCCCTCCTATCCCTTGTTATTCATCCTTTGCTCTTGAACAGAACCAGTGACATCATGAACATGATATGTTGATTTCTGCTGTGATTCTAAGCAAGGCACTGAATAGAATGTGGATTTCCAAGTTCTTTCCTTCTGCACCCACAAAACATTCAGAATCTCGTCCTAAGGTTGATATGCATTCTGCAAGTTTGGTCAAGTTTTGGCTCCAGCCCTGGTTCCAATTCCTTAGCCTCATATGACCTTACCTCCTGCTTCTGTTGCTCATCTCCTAAAGAAGATAATTCTGCCAAGTCTCCTTCTTCACCAGCAGCAAGAATCTAGAGTCCCTTAAAATGAAGGAACATTGTAGGGAAAGAGCACTGGATTTAGACAGGAGAGGCCTTGGGATAAAATCTCAGCTGTCATTTACTGGCTTTGGGACCTTAATGAAGCAAGCAATTTTATCTCTTGGGGCCACAGTTCCTCATCAGGAAAGTGAGGTGGCTGGACTACAAGGAGATGATCTCTCAATCCTCTTCCAAGTTTAAATATTGTAACAGATGACTTAGATTAAAAAATAATAAGGACTGTATGCTAGCTTAAAAGGAAGGTGAGGTTGGAGGGTGGGGACCAAAATGAGACACTTTGACTTTGCCAAATTCCCATCCCTTAGCTTACAGGTGGTGCCAAGCTGGTGAGGAAGTTAAAAAGGGATGGGAGGGTGTATGGAAGCTGCTCCGCCCCTTCCCTTACTCTTTCTGGCAAGATGTCAGTAAATATTTCCCCCCAACCCCCCACCCTTTCTTGTTGCCCACTGCAGGGAGACAGGTTTCTTGCAGAGACTTGCTTAATTGGAGGAGCCCTGCCCATCCACAAATAGGTACCGCTGGAGTTGCCCTAAGAGGCTGGGTGTGTGTGGGTGGTGGAGGGTGTGGCATGGGGTAGATTACACAGCAAGCAGGCCAGTGGCGACACACTTTCCATTTGCAACCACAGGCCTTAGATTTACATCACAAAGATCCAAGAAGGGGTGCCTTCAGAAAGAAAAGAATTCAAAGGGCTTCTTTCCACTCTTCTCCAACTATCTACTCCCTTAAACACCTCCAACCACAAAGTATCAAGTATCTCTAACAGAAGGAAAAAAACGGTGAAACTAAGAGCAGCTGGATGGAGCAAGGTCTAAAGGGCACTGTAAGAAGAGGTGAGGTTCTCTGCCTCTAGGCAGGAAGGGAGAAGAGAAAGTCAGAAATGAGAGTAACTTAAATGTGCTATAATCCTAGGGCACAGATCTGTGTCCTGGGCAGCGTCAGTAATTATATGTGAACTTGGCACTAGATTTCTCAGCACTCGAGGCATAAAATTTGAATCTGATGGAACAGGACCAATGCCAAACTCCAGCTCAGTGACATCCCTGGAGTGAGCTCATTCTGAGCGATGAGGTCAAATGGCCAGCAGTATCATCCGAGGCAGCAGCTTCATTCTCGGAGGCCTGACCAGTGCTATCCTCTCTTGTGTGATGATCTAAATTTGGGGAAAGAGGGTTGTGAGGCTCAAATGAGATAATGGATGTAAAGCACTTTGCAAACTTTAAAACACCACATAGTAAATGCCAGTTTTATTATTGTTACTATTAGTCACCAGTCAACAAGCCTCCAGTCTGGGGATGACTTCATTCCCTGAGTCTTCCTCTACTGCACTCCTGCTAAGCTCAAGCTATATTTGTGCAGCAATACAGCGATATGCTGGGAACACAAACAGGCTCTCCAAGAGAAAAGCCAAAAAAGAAATGAAAGAAAAAAAAGCACAGGGTATGCACACACTCTTTGAAGTTTAATCCACATTTTTAACACTTTCCTAAGTCTAGACAATCAACAACAATAAGTCATAATTTGTAGCAACTTGTAGCAATTCAGCAATTGCTGAAGTATAAATGTTCCCCCTGAAAATTTAACAATCAGCTTTCTATTAGAGCTGGTTCCAGCACACCCCTGGAATACTCCGATATTTCCATCAGCTGTCATGTCAACAATGTGGAACGTCCTACTCTCAACATATCCCAACTTCTATACAAAATAGTGGACTACCTTGAAGAGTTGTTATTTTAAAACAGCAACAATGAACAATCCACCTGGTGACCAATCTCCTGGCAATGAACCTCTTTAAATTTAGGAAGACCAGAGTGTAGATGACAAGCATATAAGCCATGGCTGGATCTGAGCTTGAAACCTTTCCAGCTTGGTAGCAGTTGACAAAGCTTGCACTTTGCTGGCATAGCTTTTGAGAACACAAGGATACCTCTACTACACCATGATGAGGCATAGAAGGAGGGCTCAGTGAAGGAGATAATCATAATGATGGCTTCATTTATATGTTGTTTTAAAATTCACAGAGCACTTTATACATACAAATTCATTTGAGTTGCCATAGTCATTCTGGAACTTAATAGGGTCCTCTTATCTAATGTTCCTGATCATATGAGGTGTTACAGCTATTCCCTAGGACTAATCATTTAGCTCATATAGTTCCCTAAAGCTGTGTTGTTTGGGTTTGGTTTGCTTCTGGATGGAAAAGAAGGAGGAGCTACTAACACAATACTCAGTACCATTCATTATTTACTAAGCTTGCCATTGGAGCTAGTTTTACAGCACAACTTCCTACCATCTTTAAAAGTATTATAGTAAAATGCTGTTAGGAATGAGGCAGGGGATAGGGGGAGAAGGGAAGCAAAAGACAGTAGGATTATCAGATGTCTCTTATATGAGTTTGTTCATGTGAAGGGAAACAGGGGACCAAAGTGATGGAACAGAAGTGTCTAAAGAACTAAAACTGGAAATCACTCAAAGAAGAACAGATGGGCGTGAGCCCACTGCAATACATTACTAAATAGGGCTTCTGATGTAGAAGAAAAGTAAAGGAGGTTATCAAAGAACATGTGAATGGGGAGTAAATAAGGATTGATCAGATGTCAAGAGCAAAGAGTAACAGTCTGCATGCATTTGGATATCTTCCCAAGGCGAGCAGAACTCAAAGGTGGACTCTGGCATGTTAGGTAGATTCCCCTGTTAATTTTGAAAGGAACACGGGCATGAGTCACACAGGATGGGCAGGAATGGATAGGGTATGATCCACATCAATAGAATACCAACGTTGATGAGATTACAGGCTTTTGGGTATTTGAGAGTTTATGTAAATGATCAAGCTGGGGGCCATCTCCGGTTATCCTGCTATATATATATCTTGCCACTGGACCCAGATGACTCCAGAACAGAAAGCAAGACTGGTGACCTTGCACAGCCCTCCCTCACTATAATCCAATTCATTTGCACATCCTGGAAGCATCTTCTTGCTGTCATGGTCCTCTTTGAGAATGAAGGACAAGCAGTAACAAATGATCAAGCTAAACTTTGTGCGCGGACATTGCTGACCTCTCAAATGATCTAATATGATCTTTGCATGACTGCTCAACATCTTATGCCTTGCCCTTTAAACTTTATTTAATAAGACCTCAAAATAACATGGCAGGTCAGATGTGTTTATCTCTTGGAGGTCATATTTCAAGGCTGACCTCAGTTACCAACACTTCCATAAAGAAACAAACAAACAGAAACAAAACACCCTTCAAATCTGTTATAGCATATTGCTTTACTATGGGTCCCTACCACACCCCCTCACAAAGACTGTCAGTTCCTTGAGAACAATGTTTAACTCCTCCATTTTTTAATCCAACCTAATACATTGTCCATAAAGGAGGACAATGGAAACAAATTTTTGGAATGCTTACGGAAACAAACTGGATTCTCACCTCTTTTTCATCTACTACTCCATTTTTTAGCCCTACCTATTCTCTCCTCTGCCAATGTCAACAGCCAAATTTTCTTTTTATAATTAGCAACCCTAACAACTAAGAAGCTTGTCTTCTTTTTAAGAGATCAAAATGCAATTTATATACTGATTGGTCAACATCTCCTATGGTGCCCAGGTCAAACCAGGCACACTAATCATGTCAGATGAATGAGGGTGTGTGTTGAAACATCAGGGAGACATGTGTGGGTAGGAACACTCCAGTTACATCCACTCACAGGAAGCCAATTATAATATTAACCATGAAGATTTTAGAATCTTGTTTTAAATTTCAGATCCTTATATGCTAATCAACAAGAACTCTGGAGTGGCAGAGTTAAAGAATTTGAATCTACAAATGAAAGAAAAGTTGGGTTTGGGAAGGAAAATTAATAATCTGCTTTTCTACTCTGTCCCCTTCAATGAACATTATATTAAAGGAGTTTGATTAGAAAAAGTAATTAGAGAGAAACATACATACACCTGCAGTCACCCCACCTCAGCAAATGTATTCCGACTTAATAAAAGGCTCTCTCCCCAAACCCATTTATATTTTAATTCTCCTTTTTAATTTAAAAGTAAAACAGTAACTTGAGTGAGTTTAATCAGAAAACTTGATTTCCAACGTGCTGGGCAGGCTCTAGTTGATTTCGGCAGCTTGTTGCTTACCCAGGGGCTTACCTAGCCGAGCTCAGACTGTGAAATAGCTCTGCTGACGACAAAGAAATAAGGCTCATCTTAAAGGCCACAAGCCTCCTGCCTCAATCGTATGATTTCCTATCTCACTCAGAAGCCAAGTAACTCACTTTCAGACGTGTTATGAGACCCCAACATTTCCTTACATGAAAAGCTTAACCTATAACATTTTCCATTCACTCTTCACTTCCCTTTCCCCCCTGTTAATTTTTTTTTAACTTCTAAAGTTCTCAAAACCTTTCTCCTTACGTATAACACTAGCCACCATCTCATTCTATCTTCAGTTTACAGATGCCTGGAAAAATATAAAAAAGAGAAACACAGGGCAAATGCCAGTCTGTGACCTGGGTCTGGACTTAGATGAGATGCATGAATCAGCTGTGTGGTATGGGGGTTTCCAAGGCAACAAGATGACAAAAGAATGCAGTGAAGTTAGAGAGTGGTTTCAGTAGAGGGAACAGAAGCAGTAGGGACACCTACAGAATGCTTAAGAGGGGACATCAAAGTTCAGGGCCACAGATCTCTAATGGGCTATTAGATCCTTTTCCTCCATTGTCTTTTTTCCCCCACCCTTTTCTCTTCTTTCCCCCCTTTCTCCCAACAACCTATACTGTCCTTTATTGGCTCAAACAAAGGAGTACATATTTCCTAAAGGGACTTACTGATGGGAAAAAAAGAGCGGGAAGACTGGTAGATTATAAGAGTAGAATATCTTAAGTGGGGGGGAAAGGTATTGTTGGTCAAAAGGTTCACCACATTTGGCTCTTTTCTGCCCTGTTTTACAAAATCACTTGAATTTTCACCAAGCTTTTCTGCCCTAACAGGCAACAAGTTATCTTTGATTTCTAACCTATTTCTAACTTCACCTCCCTGAGAATAGCCATAGATATATATTATGTAAGAAAAGTGCTCTTTGTAAAATTAAATGTAAATGAGCACTTAAAAATAATTCTAAACATTAAGAAAAAATGCAAACTCTACCTTTAGGGGTTATTCTTAACTCAGAAGGGAACTGCTGTTTATCCTTCCTTCCTCGAAGAGAATGAATGTCATCCTGAGGGTGATGTCTCAACTTGGTGGGAATTGGACTTAAGCATCCAAATAGGTAGATTATATAATTTAAGCATATCTATGTGAATTTGACAGTTTCCTGAAAATATGGTAAGAAAGCCAATGTCATATTTTTAAGGCTGCCAAACTTGGCTGGTCATCCTGTCTTTTAAAGCTGTTTTCTCATTATCAGAGCACTGATAACTTCCAGACAAGAGGATGAAGTATTAAACTTTGGGATGTATACACCCTTGAGTAATTATGTTCTATGGGAAGGAGACATCTGTGGGATAGAGCAAATGTAAAAAACACAGAATATAAGCAAAGTAATCGGTAATTTGTTAGCAATAGAAAAGGGCCTCTAGAGGGTACAGTGGAAGGTAGGTAAGGATGAAAGAGAAACATGGAAGGCATAAGGCTGATGTGAATGGATGTGAGGAAGCAAGGAGTGAAGTCCAGAAAAGGAATCTTCACTGTAAAAGCCTATTATTCAGAATCACAGTGGGGACACAGGGAAGTAGATTATCATGTTCTTCACAGTCATGATGTTTACTTGCTTATCCCAATATTCTTGACCTGAGCAAGACGTAGTAGGTGGGGTAGGTGGGGTGGGGAGGAGGGTAAGGACATACCTACTACAGGGAAGATGTTGAGTTACTAGTCTTGCCCCAGTGGTTAAGGAAGGGGTCTGTGGAATCCTTGTGCCTGGCTGGTTTTATAGTCCCCTAGCTCTCTCCCTTCCAGAAGGCTCCTCTTCCAGTTCCTTAACTAATACTGCTGCTTCCTGGTAAAGAAGGTAAGAGTGGCAATGTTGTATGTTCCTCCTCCTGTGCTGCTTGGCTGATTGTCTACTCTGGCTTGCAACAACTGACATGTGGTGTGGATCATAGCAGAGTAGTAGTTCTACTAGTTGCAGAAATTTTTCCTGTGCATAGGTATGCAAAAATTATAAACCAGTATTCCAGTATAGCTAGCCCATGTTCTATGCATGCTGATATTAGTGTATCAGTATGTAGCTGAAGGAAAAGAAGGAGAATGTGAACAAGATCACCTTAAACCAGCAGAATCAAAAGCCACTGAAGGTAAGGGTTGTTGGTCATTCATTTATTCATTAATCCTGGAAGGATATTCCAGATGAAAGAAGGATAAGAGAAAGACTGAGGCTGAGGGGAATTAGCATATAACACAACATAACATAAACATAACATAACAAAACATAACGTAATCTTTATCGCCCTCAGCATTACAGAAGGAGGATAAGGGTTAGGGAACTTTAGGGTTAAAGTAAAAATAGAAATATCAGTACAATAAAGGTAGTAGGGGAAAGAATTTCCCCCAGGGTGGCAGTTCTGTATGACAATATTAAAGGAATGAGAGTTTGGGAGAAAAGCTAGAGGAACATGTTAACTATGGGCAGCACCAAGTAGGCAGTTAATGTAGTCTTGGAGAATTACCCAGTCAGAAGGTTCTAATGAGAAATTAGAAGTGATGGCACATTCCTCTGCAGAGGGCAGAGCCCAAGGAAATATCCAGTGTGGCATCCTGACCTGAGTAGGATCAGGAAGGCAAGGCAATTGATCTATGGGACAGAAAGACAGAGGCTGCAGCCTCTGATGAACTTATCAGGCTCTCTTCCACTCTGAGACAGTCTGTAGGCAGTTTATAAAATCAGAAAAACCCCAGGTTCCTGTGATGGTGCTTTCTAAATGGGAGCTTATGGCTGATAGAAGAATGCATGAGAGCTGTGTGAGATGCTGCTGTGTCAGAACTTTGGGAGCATGGTTACCTGGGTGGCTTTTGTGGTGTTGGCATTTGTTTTTCCTTGTCTTGTACAGGTGTGTCCTTGGGGAAAGTCTCAGGCATTGGACTGTATTACAAACTGCCAGAGAGATGAGGAACAGAGTGCACCAAAGGGCTAGGAAGGGATGACTGTCTCACAAAGCCATCAACAGATGCAATCTACCGACACCTTCTAGTCCTTGCCTGTTCTCTCCAGTGGGCATGTCACTGGACCCAGGGAAGCAAATCTCAGGAACCATGATGCCTTTAGTGACACTCAACATGATTCCTGTTTAGTATGTAAGGAAGAGTGTTAATGCTCCTCTTTGATGGACCATTTGGTTTAGGCAAAAGGAGAAGCCAAATGGGGAGGGCTCCCCCAGGAGATGTAGGCCTAGCAATGAGAGAAGTAACAGATTTCATTTAAGACACTGAGCAGTTTTAGGCAACTTTTTTTCAAGGGAGAAAAATTAAGAGTGTCTTGTGATCTGGGAAATAGAGAATGCCAAGCAACTCTGTCAACAGAGATACATGGTGAAGGAATGAAATGATGTGAGAAAATGTGGATGGCTGTATAGTCTCGGGTGAGTGCTACCACATGTCTTTGTGTTAGGCCAACATGTTACACTAGGAGAGATCACAAGGGATTCTTTGAAGCAAAAAACCTAGTCTTGAGTAGGTATAGTAAAGGAAGTGATCTCATATCCTGAACAAAAGGGTCAAGGGGAAAAATGAAGAAATATTAAATAGAGAAGGAAATTGAAAAAGGAAGAAGAGAGGAAGAAGGGACAGGAAAATAACCCTCATTTCAAATCAAGTAAATATTTGCCATCCAGACATACACAGAATTGTACTAGAGGTAAAAAAAAAAAAAAAGCTCAAACCATGGTTCTTACCTTCAAGAAATTGGCCCCATTTGGACATGCCCAGGCCCCAGCTGGAAGTCCTGTTGCCCTGCAGTTGAGTACAAGTACCTGTTACAGTCTTATCATTTCCAGGGCAGTTGCTGATACTATGAATTCTCATAGCATGCCCTGAGATCTTATTATATTGAATCAGGGGGCCTAAGTTCAAATCCTGTCTCCTTTACCTACTACCTCTGTGACATTAGGCAAAGCATCTCATCTCTCAGGGCTTCAGTTTCCTCCTCTGTAAAATGAGGGTGTTGAACTAGATGGTTTCAGAGGTCCCTTTTGTCTCTGAATTATAACCTTAAGTTTAGTGTTTTCCAACACTCATCTCCAATCACTGGTTAACTGGCGGTTATTTAGCATCAGTCCAGTATGCAACTGATTACAGTGATTTGGGATTGGTTGTACTGATTGATATTTTATCTGTCTAGTGCCGCCTTTGGGACACCCTATGACTATCTCTGGGACTCTAAGACTATAAAACTCCTACAATACAACTCTGAAGTGAAGATGTGTATATGCAAAAAAGAAAATAGCAAGTAACAAGATAGATATATATATATATACATATATTTATATGTGTATATATACAAATATACTTCATTATATACATATATAAAATTTAATATATGAATGCATATATAATATGTATGTAAATATATAATATATAAATGTATATATAAATTTTGTATATAATATACAAATATATAAACATATACATACATATATGTACAAATAATAGAAAAATAAAATAGCAATAAAAAGGAGAACATGATAAATACCAAACAACTGGGCCAAGGTAGGTCAGAGAATACCTTAGCTAAAAGGGATAGGTACAGAGGAAGCAGAACATTCTAAATGCAGAATGGCTGCCTTTATTCAATTGTGTCTGACTCTTTGTGAACCTATTTGGAGTTTTCTTGGCAAAGATACTGGAGTGGTTTGTCACTTCCTTCTCCAGCTCATTTTACAGATGAGGAAACTGAAGCAGACAGGGTTGAGTGACTTACCCAGAGTCACACGTCTAATAAGTGTCTGAGACCAGATTTGAACTTAAGAAGATGCATCTTCCAGGCCTGACACTCTATTTAACTGAGCTTCCTAGGTGCCCCATTCTGACTACAGAGAAGAATTCAAGCAGGAGAGTATTATCTAAGCTAAAACACCAATTTGTGAAGTCTATTCTATAAACACAAAAATATCCTCCACTCTCAACAGCCTATTTACTCAATGTAAAATTGCTAGATAAGGTCCAAATCTCCTTTTCACTATGTTCATAGAACACAGGATCATAGAGCTAGGGTGGAAAGGGATCTCAGAAGCTATTATGTCTAACCCTCTCATTTTGAACATGAGGGCCAGGGAAGTTAAGTGATTTGCCCAAGATCACACAAATAATAAACTTCAAAAGTGGAATCTGAACCCACACCCTTTGACTCAAAGCCAGGGACTTCCTCTTGTACCACAATTGAGGGGTTTGATAATTATGGGGTCCCACTTACTAGCTGTGTGACCCTGTCACTTAACCCTGTCTACCACAGTTTCCTCAGCTGTAAAATGAGCTAGAGGAGCAACGAGCAAATCACTCCAGTAGCTTTGCCAAGAAAACCTCAAATGGGGTCACAAAAAATTAGACATGACTGGAACTCGTGAACAACAATAATACAGTCATGGGGCAAATAGGTATGGCACATCCCGATGCCATTAGATGCCTGAAATACCAATCAGCACCAGACCAGCTAAAAACAATTTTAACTGGTCGCTCGCTAGCCTGATTCCAAATGCCAACTCAGTCAACCAGTGATAGGAATGCCAGAAAACATGAGTTCTCCACTGAAACAACTCAAGAAATTCCCAGGGAATAGCATGAAAATGCATAGTATCTAAAATTGATCTGGAAATGGCCAACAGCAGATAATGCTGAATGATGTGACATATTGTAAATAACAGGAGGGGAGCAGCACTTTAAGTGGGGACCTAAAAATCCTGAAACGGGGAAATATTCCAGTGTAGTTACAACCATGGTTTACTTTGTGCTTGATAGCACCAGTAGTGACATTTTTTACTGTTACAATTGATGAATGTGATTGAATTCACATTCTTTAGGGACTTGCATTGTTTTTTTGTTTTGTCCTTGTATCTGCAATGCCTACAACAGTGCCTTTCTAAGGGTTTACTAAATGTTCATTCAAATGAAATGAAAAACCAGTGATGGTTCCTCCTATAGGATCAGACATCTTTAAACACTGTTGTCCACTCTTCTGCATGGAGCATTACAGATAAACTACAGCTAGGTGGCTCAGTGGATAGAGAAGTGGGTCTGGAATCAGGAAGAACAGAGTTTAAATTCAGCCTCAGACACTTACAAGTCACTGAACCTCTGTTTGCCTTAATCCACCAGAGAAAGAAATAGCAAAGCACTCCAGTATCTTTGCTAAGAAAACCCCATAAAAGGGCTATGAAGAAGTGCACGTAACTGAACCACAGCAAAAGTCTTAGAGGCATTCAGTTCTCCCTGGAGACTTTACTTAGCTTCTGTTTTATTTTTTGTTTGCTCATTTTCCCAGAAAACCTAAATGCCCTCCAGTACACCATGTTGTTTTATATTGTGCAGGCTTTCCATTACGAATTACCTCCCAGATCAAGAAGGTGGCATTTCCTTTGGTTTTCCTATATTCTATGTTTAGATTAAGGGCCAAGGTGCAAAAAACTGTGGTCCTCTTAGAGTCTCAAGCCCCACTGAAGATGCCTTGTGCCTTGCACAACTGCATTTTAATTCCACTAAAGTTATTTAACAAGCCACATAGCAAATGCATACAATTTCCTAGCCTGCATGTGTGGTATCTAGAACAAAAAAATAAATAAATAAACACTTCAGAAGTCAATATGATACTCATTATGAGTGACATGTGATGAACTGCCTTCTCAGAGCCAATAATCAGTCCATGCCGGGGCTGCCTGTACGAAAGCAGGAAGTAAGCATTGGCAAGCGCCCACTACTGTAAATGGGAAAAATGTGGCCATAACTAAATGAAAGAGAGAAGCCTGAAAATGTTGTATTACCAGACCAGGCAATTAAAACATTAAAATGTGAAATCTGAGGCTCTGTAAATTTCCAAATACGGCTTATGTGCTGAGTGTCCCAAATGATGTGTTCTCATCCTTCAGCATATCGAAGAACATGCCAAAATCCCCAAAAAACATTTCCAGTTCGAAAATAAAATAAGCTATGATCACATGTGTGCACGCGCGCGCACACGCACACCCCTATATTCTATTAATAGCCTGTTCTCTGTGTGTCCTTAATCATTACCTCTGTTACAGCTGGTATAGTTTTGTTTTTTTTTTTAAGAGCCTGGACAATGTTTATAAGGTGCCTAAAGTCTCTTCTCCAAAACAAGATAAGAATGTATGACTTCAGGTGAATTAAACAGGGTTGAGAGAAGATGTCACTTCTATTTTCCAGGCTGGTTTGGCTGAGACTTCACAGTCCCAGGCCACCACAGCTATTAACTTGCAACTATTACATTGATAACAACATCTCTTAGAATAAAAGTATGAGCTGTAGAAAAGATTCCAAGACAACCTAAGTCCCTTGAAACGGTCTGCACAATACACAAGGGTGGAAAGATGCCTGAGATGGAAAGGGACACAAGCTTGGACCTGAAAATCAGAGTAATAACTATCTATTTGGAGAAACAAGCCCCAACTGCTCTGCTTTCCCCCATTAGCTCAACAGCCTACTGCTACCTCTCCCTACTTAACCAACACTCCCAGCATCATGGAAAGGATTGCAATGCTGTGGCTTGTGCTTGGGTTAAATGAATCGAAGCAGCAGAATTCTGAAGCCACTTGGTGAGAACCCAAATTCTACCCCCTTCACTTCCATTCCATTCCATTCCACAAGTATTCTGCACCTCTGAATATGCCCAGTGTTGTACACGGTGCTATGAGCAAAACTAGCTACAGTTCCTGTCTTGAGGAACTTACCATTCTATTGGGTCAACAAGAAATAAGAAAAATAATTAGAGAACAATATAAGATAGCATATGATTCAGCACAAAATACAATTAAGTACTCAAGTGTGTTACAAGATTGTACGTGCTATGGGAGAGGGACAGTCAGGAAGAATACTAGAGAGATTGAGGACAGCTTCAGGAACGGAGTTCTGAAAGGGAACCTGAAGACTGTGGATAAGCAACTAAGAAAGTCAACAAGAATTTATTAAGCAATCTTTCCAGAAAATTACTGGGTAACCAAAGGTACCCATCCAACTCCAAAACACCTTCTTTTGAGTGGAGGTGGAGGGCATGGGAGGAAGGGTAATAAGGAAGTATCTATTAAACATCTATGGTGTACGGTTCACTACGCTAGGCATTGAGACTGCAGAGCTTCATGTAAGATATGGTTCCTGCCCCTGAGGAACTTACAATTTAATAAAGCACTCAGAAATGTATCTATAATAATAACTGCTAGGTAAATCAGAAAGTTACAAAATAAATTGGTGATTAGTAATGGGATCAGGGAAGGCTTTTTGCAGTACAACATACTTGGATTGGGTTCAAAATCATGGTTAGAAAGTCATGCTCCACATTCAAATTCAGCCTTAACATTTTAGAATCTAGGACAATGAGTTGTTGACTACAGAGCTCTGTAGTGTCCCCTGAATAGGTATATGCTGGTAAATGAAGAACTAAGCTGTAGTATTACTCTCCCAGGGCACTTCAAATTCAAACTATTGATAACCGGACTGTACTGGAAGAACAGGAAGCCTGCCAAAATACAGGCTGACATGGAAAGAAGGAAAAGAAAGAAATGCAGTCATCATACAGGATAAAGGAAAGGAGGAATATCCAGTTTCCTGCATTGTGAAAGGCAGTGACTGTTAGAAAGAATGGGTCAATAAGTGAGATAAGTGTTCCACCTTCCCAGCACCTGGCACACAGTGGGTGCATGACAAATTCTTGTTCCTGTTCTACCTCTCTCCAGTAAAAGGTAAATTCCTTGAGGACATAAACTGTCTGTGTCTCTGTTTCTGGTTGTTTAGTTTGCTTTTCCTCTTTCCCCAATTCATTAGCACCGTGCCTTAGAACACAGTAGGTGTTTAACAAAATGACTGTTGATTTGACTTTCTATCTCCAGAACCTACCACAGCACCAGCACATAGTAGGCACATAAAACAAATTACACAGACTCAGAGTTCACTCCCTCATTTTACAGATGAGGAAACTGAGGTCCAAAGACATTAAGTGACCTACTAAAGATCACATTGATAGTAAGAGGAAGAGGCAGAATTTGAACCCAGGACCTGACTCCATATCTAGTTCTCTCTCCACTTTTTACAAATCTGTCTTCATGCTAACAGGAAGATGAATATTTGTTAAATGGAACTGAAATAAGGTGAATTAAATCTTGTACCAATTATTCTGTTTTACGTTGAGATAAGACCAACCCTATCTACAAAGACAGAAAGACTGTATTTGTTTATATAATGTATCCAAGGTACAGGAAATGTTGAGACCTGTCTTTAGGAAAATCTAAATGTTTCAGAGTTTATCCTATGAACTATATATAGACATGTTAAAAGAGCCCACATCAGAAGGTTCTGCCTCTCCCTGCCTTAGGAAAACAAAAATGTGCTTTCAAAAAGGAAACACGCATACACACACACACACACGCACACATTTATATATTTTTCTCTGTGTGTATGTATGTGTACATGTATATGTTTGCATCATGTTTTCTGATGGCCTAGCACCATATGAAATATGAAAAACACACAGGTTCCCTTCTGGAAATTCTATAAGGACCAATGAAACTCCAGGATTTGGAGCTATGTAGAACAGCATGAGAAAAACATTATTTTCTAGGCCCTGTATAATAGTCCTTTACAATAAAGAGAATGAAATCAAGTGACAGTAAATTTTTAACATCTTCCTTAAAATGCAGTTCTCAACCATCTGCAAAGGTGGAAGGGGCCAAGAGAGATCCTAGAAGAAACTATAGTAATGTATAAAACAAAAGTACATCCATTAAACTTTTCTTAGAGAGGCAACAGTGACCCATCAAATCTAGGGAGGCTCCAGTCTAGGAAGAACTATCAGATAAAGGTAACCACGATAACAGGACAGTCATTTACAGTAGTCTTTTGTAATTTGAGTTTTCAAGTTTCATTCTATAAAAAAAATTATTTTCTTTATTAAATATAAAAGATAATTATTGTTCTGGCTGTGACACTGAGAATTTGTTGATATGGTTGAAACTCATGGATTTAACTTAATTTACTACATTTTCAGTCTGTCAGCTGTTGTTCCTTTATCCACCTCTGGCTGCCTGATTCTTTCAGAATAATATTGTAAGATAATGATGAGAGTTTTTTTTTATTATTATTGCAGCAAAAAGAAGCTATAATCCTGCCGCTCACAGTTCCAGAGCTTCCCTAGTTTTTGCTTGCAGTTTTCTTTTCTGTTTCAACATCTATCAAATACTAGCCTCCTCTCAAAGCACACTGCTAATGCAGACCCAACAATGAGCCCAGGTGCACCCACCATGAATCAAGTTCTTCAAACATTTTAATTACAGTTTATGGGAAATGCAAGGCAGGTTAATAAGCCCCATTCATAAAATTTTCATCAGAAATGGCAATTTTATACTGGGGAAACAAGAGATGGCAACCTTCAACCTGTTCATCTGAAAAGCCCCTCTCTATGGATAGAAGTATGTGTTGCAGATGGAGAAAGAGTATCACTCAGAGGAGGGGCAGGAAGAGGAGAAAATGGAAAAGGCAAGGGAGGAAAAGCCTGCTAAGCTTCTCAGACTGTGTGGGGCTGTGTAAAAAGTCTCTCTCATTTAAGCCACACTACCACCCCACACGAGGAGAGGAAAGATTCCTTACCCCCAAGTGCCATTTCAAGACCACTGAACAAATGCTTGTGAGTCAGCAGAAGCCGGAAGCCATAAGAAACCATTTCAAACAACAAGCCAGAAAGAAGGACAATAGCTTCCACCTCCAGACAGTGAGAAATTGCATTATCCTGAGGGATCTAGGGCCACCCATGTTCAATGCAGATAAGTGAGAACACTCACTGCTCTGGCCAATAAGCGACCTGCTGCTCCAGCTGCTCCTCCAAGCCCTGGGTGGCCCTTCATTCCAGCAGCTCTAAACAGCTTTAAGTTGAAAGCATCACTATGGAGAGCTGGGTGGTACTTGGAGCAAAGGGGAAAAATTAGAAAAAGATGGGGGTGGAAGAAGTTTCATCCCCCTACCAGGTCCTCTAAATCACCATACCGGTGCTAGAAAAATCCCATGGAGGCCTCCAGAGTCATTTCACTTCAGCAGTGTGTGCTACAGTTCTGTTCCCTAGTCATTCAACCAGCAATAAATAGAAATGGTGCCCCCGAGACCCCAGGAACTATAGAAAATTGCCCTGCTAGGCAGTTTTTTAGCTCTACAGGAGCAGTGGTGTAATTAGTGCCACTTGGTGAAAAAAAAAAAAACAACATAAAATAAGGAGGTGGCTACCCAAATTCAGTGTCAAGAAAGAAAAGTAGCTTTTGCACACACCCCATCTAATAATACAAGTTACTATCCATCTAGAGACTTCTTTTTTACAGCTCTTCCTTGGCTGACATTCAGCTAACAAAGCTAAGGCACCTTTTTACCAACATGCTACGAAAAAAGAAAACAATGAAAGTCAAAAATAAAAACCTATTATTCAGCCTCTTATTCAAAAGTTTCAAAAAAATAAAGAAAAAATAGGAAAATACATTAAAAATTTACATTAGGGATATCATTTATACCTGAGAACCATTCAACTAAAAACACAAAGTTTTCATTTATTAATGAATATCTTCTGTCCAATTTGGCAATACCTATTCCATTACTGTCTGACATTTCCTATTGTCAAAGTTTGCATTTTTAAATACTTCCAAATGACTACTGCTTATGTCTTCAATTTATATGCAACTGATAGAAAGATCTTACAAAAAAGGTCTTACATCAGCACAAATGATACTATAACTAGTCATATGAGAAAGCTGGAACTTTATAGCATCCCACTCAAATATCCCGATAATGCATAACTTCAGCCCAAGATTCCTCTTTGGTGGATAAGTTCTTTTGATCCGAGGGAGGGAAAATAAAAGAACAGAGTGGCTTTAAATACAAAATGACTAAAGGATATTGCTAATATGGAGAAAGTACTCGTTTCTGTATTAAGTATCAATATCTAGCTTTGAGATCTACCTCAGACACTTATTATCAGTACAACACTGTGACCAAATGAGTTTTTTCTGAACCTCAATTTCCTTAAACTGGAAAATGGGTATAATAATATGTGTCACCTTTAATTCATAGGGTTTCTTTTGGCAGAAAGTACATTGTAGATTTGGGGTAGCCAGGTGGCACAGTGGCTGACTCATTTTCCTGAGTTCCAATCTGGCCTCATACATTAGCTATGTGACACTGTGCAGGTCCCTTGTTTGACTCAGTTTCCTCATCTGTAAAATGAGCTGGAGAAGAAAATGGCAAACCACTCCTATATTTGTGCCAAGAAAATTCCAAATGGGATCACAAAGAGTCATATACAACTGAAAATGAACAACTACAACAATGTCGCAGACCATTCTTATTACTGTTACTGTGGTGGGTATTACTGAAATGCAAGATGTGTTAAAAATCTACAAATTAGAAATAGCTTAAATACTCAGTGGTTAGAGAATTGCTAATTAGACTCTTGTACCACATTGACCTAAAGAATGACAAATATTAGGAAAATACCAAAATATGAAAGAACCATTACTAAATAATACCAACTGAGAACAGTAGAAGTGTAACATGTAATTACAAAACTATACATATGTATGTCGGTTGGACTGTAGACTGGTCAAATATTTTGGGGAGCAATACACCCTGTCATAAAACTCATCACACTTTTCAACCAAACAATTCTTTTGCTAGAACTTATGTCAAGAAATCATACTATAAAAATGCCATTTTTATCTCTAATACAAAAAATAATCATGTCCAATCTATTTTTATTAGGGAAAAAAATGGAACAATCTACATGTCATACATTTAAAGATCACATGATTATAGGTTTAAAGTTGGAATGAAGTTTGGAGGTGATAGGATCCAACTTCCTTATTTTACAAATGACAAAATTAAGGCCCAAGAGGGTAAATGATTTACACCACGTCCCATAGCTGGTAGGTACTGAAACTGAGCTTGAAGCCTGGGTCTTAGTAGCTCCGAGTTAAACCATGAAAGGTTGACTGAACAAATCATGGTATATTACCGTAATGGAGTATTATAGTATCATTAAAATAAGTATAAAGCATATATGGAAATCTGAAGGAAAAAGAAAACTAAAAGAAAATGTAAACAGAGTTCAGTAGAGCCAAAAATGTACACAGAGACTAAGAAAAAAGGAATCAATCAACAAGCATTATTAAGTACCTACTGTATGCCCAGCACTTTAGATACAAAAATAAAAATGAATTTTTTTTTCTCTCAGGAAATTTACATGGGAAGAGAGAGACATCTCACATAACATATATACATATATACAAATGTGTTGTATATATGGTTATAAATACATATACTGTACTCTTACTGTTCTCAGTTGATACTATTTAGTAATGGTTCTTCTCTATTTTGGTATTTTCCTAATATTTGTCATTCTTTAGGTCAAAATGGCCCAACAGTCTGATTAGCAATTCTCCAACCACTGAGTACTTAAGCTATTTCTAATTTGTAGCAAGTTTTTAGCACATCTTACATCTTAATAATACCAATGGCAATGGAAATAATAACAATAAGAATTCAGATTTGTATTTGGTTACTTAAAAGGATTTTTCTCACCAATTCAAGAATTCCCTTCAATGATCAAGATTACAACCAACCCACCCCTGCTCATCCTGCATGATTCTCATCCATGTTTTCCCTAAAGTTTACTATGGGGGGGGCAGGAAAGGAGGGAAGATCTTTCTCATGTATACATCTAAAGATATGCAAAGTAAACACATGGCAATTTAATGGGAGTGGTGTGGAGGCAGAGATGCCCAAGCATCAGAGTGACTCAGAAAAGAAAGTACCTCCTATGAGATATCTCCACTTTTCTGCTCTGCCTAGTTTCAACTCCAGGAACAAGATGTTCTTCCCAAGTTAAGTTCATCAATTTTAAACTCACTACCATGTGCATAATTCAAACATTGCCTGACACTACCTCCCAAAGTCTCCTCTTTCCTCTGAATGAGGGGCTGGAGGGTGGAGAACCAGACCACTCCAATGACTTCCTTTATAGAAGGCCGAAGGGAGGCTGAGCTCACTCCATCTTGCATCTCCTACCCTGCTTAGTTTCAATTCAATGGAACAAAATACCCTCAAAGTCAAGTGCTCCCTGGTGTTCATTCCCTTACTTTCCTTGGCTCCTTTTATGTGCAGTCTTCTCTTTTAGATTGTACACTCCTTGAGGGTAGGGAATGTTTCTCTTTTTATCAGTTGTATCCCCAGCATTTAGCACAGTGCTTGGCACATAGTAGGTGCTTAACAAGTATTTATCGGTTTATATAGGATGGAGATAGCATTTGAGTTGAGCTCTGAGGGAAGCTAAAGGTGCTAAGAGGACATGAGAAGTGGATGCATTGGGACCACAGGGAGACAGCCAGCTCACACACCTCCTGTTTTATGTGAAAAACAGTAAGAAGGTTGTCCTTTGCTCTCAAAGAGGATAATGATGTCAGGAAGGTGATGTCATGACTTGCAAGTGAACTGGACTTCAGTGAGGGAGGGCTGTGCAAAGTCACTAGCTTCAATCTCTCCTCCAGAGCCATCTGGGTCCAGTGGCAAGATATGGATCAGGACAACTGGAGATGGCCCTGGATGCAGTGGAAGACCCTAGCCTTTTTAAGCAAAGATCTTTTCCAGGTCTCAGTTTGACTGAGGCAAAGCCCATGTAGTGATTAAGGCTAAGTAAGAGATGAGGCAAAGAATGACCTCTTTCACCTAGTTAAAAAAAAAAAATCAATATGGGAGGGGAAGACCCTCAGGGCTTCTGGCCAGAACAGAAACAATTGCTATGTATATTCACTCTGAGTCATCAGGGCCCAAACAAAGACCAAGTGAGTCTTGGCCTGGATCCTATTATTGACCAGTCAAAGTGATTTGGGTTTAAGGCATGGTCTTTAGGAAAGAAATCTAGCCTTTAAAGCCAAGATATCTTAGAAGGTTACAGAAATCAAAATTTATATCCCTTTGGGCAGAGAACTGGCAGGTATGGGTATGATACCCTCAGTTGAGTAAAGGAGAGAAGGGAGAGAGAGAAGGAAGGAAGGAAGGAAGGAAGGAAGGAAGGAAGGAAGGAAGGAAGGAAGGAAGGAAGGAAGGAAGGAAGGAAGGAAGGAAGGAAGGAAGGAAGGAAGGAAGGAAGGAATGGTAGGAGGGAGCTGCATTGCCCAACTGGAACTGGACAGTTGGGTCCCCACTGGGGCAGCTACTACTACTCATAGGCTGTTCATCCTTCGTTCTCAAACACCATGACATTGGAAAGGTGATACCACGACTTGAAAGTGAACTGAATTTAAGGGAGGGAGGGCTGTGCAAAGTTACTTTCCTCACTCTCCTCCAGAGTCATCTGGGTCAAGTGACAAGATATAGATCAGGATGATTGGAGATGTCACCCCCTACAGTAAGAAAGACAATCTAACTGAAACCCTAGAATGCAGGAAGGGAATAAAATATATTAAGCCCAGAAAAGTGGACTGGAGCTAGATTGTGAAGCACTCAAAATGCCAAACAGAGAAATTAATTTTTGATCCTAGAGGTGATAGGAATCCTCTGGACTTTACTGAGTAGGATAGTGATGTGATCATTTGTTCTTCAGAAATACCATTTTGACAATTCTTTAGAGCAATTGGAGTGGGGAGAAATTTAAATCAAGGAGACCATTTAGGAGGCAGTTACAATAATGTAAGCAAGAGGTCATGGCGACCTAAACTAGGATGATGCCTGTGCTAATAGAGAAAGGAAGAGATTCAAGATTGTGGAATTAGAATTGATAAGACTTAAAACTGATTGACTCTATGGGTAGAGGGAGAGGGAGGAGACTCAGTGATTGTAATGAACCTGGGTGACTGAAAGAATGATGGTGTTGTTAACAGACATAGACATATTCAGAAGAGTATGGATCAGGATTAGAAGGATTAAAAGATAAAGATGTTTTGTACAACTTGAATTTGAGTTGCCTTCTTCATTGTGGAAATGTCTAACAGGCAGATGATGCAGGAATAGAGCCCAGATGGTACCAGCTGTAAACAGAGATTTTGGAAGCATCTACATAGTGCTAACTAAACCCAAGGAAAGAAGAAAGAGAAAGGAAAAAGGATAGGAAAGGAAGATGAAATAAAAAAAGAAAGGAACCTACAAGTTCTTCAGATGGGTCGAGCAGGGAGCAAAGAACGAAACTATTTTCTTTACTTGTCTGTTGGTTGTTAATAATTCATTTAGTTTTACAGCTTGTTAAAAGGTAAGGGGTTTCTTTTCTTATGTTTACTTGGTTATTTGTTTGGTTGATAGTTATGAAGTTCACAACACCAATACAATACGTTTATGTGTACATGTATAGCAAGATTACATATGGGAATTAACAGAGGAATCAGAAGGGGATAGCGAGTAAACTGTCAATAGGTTGCGAGTGACGTCTTTTACTTTAAAATTAACTCCCAGATAAAATTAGTTTGCCCCAAATAATCAAGATTAGTATAGCTTTAAAAAATGGAAGTACTGCAGTGCCTAGAATACAGGAATAGGGATTAAAAGAAATAGATGTTTATTTTCAATTTATCCCTTGAATTGCTATATGGCCTATAGCAAGTTGCACAACGTATCTGTACCTATGTTACCACACCTGCAAATTGGAGATAACAACTCCCCACTACCTGCCTCAGAGAGGTGTTATAAGATTAGATTTTTCAAAAGTGAAATCCTCAAAAAGTACTTTGGGTTTCCATAAATATAAGACAGCCATTACATTGAAACGCCAACACCCTCTTCAAAGGATTCAAAGGGCACACAGAGAGGCAGAGAGGAAAAGATGCATCCACAGCAACAGGGCCATCCTCACTCTCAGCTTTATGTTCAAGATTAGGCATAAACCTTCCTTTCCTGCCACATTACAAAAGGGTAAACAAAATAGAATTAAAATTCCTATGTACTCCAATAGAACACTACCCACTGAAGAAACAGTTTGGGAAGGAGAACTTATTCAAAAATAATGCCATTATTTCAAAGAAGTAAAATCCCATAGATAACATCCAAGACTTCCATTCTTGCTTGAGGGATGGAAGCACTGTACCTACAAGAAGACATCTGAATATCAACATTAGACAGCTGTGTTTTTGACCTCACACATCACATACAAAAAGGAAATGTTGTCCAAAAGGGGCAAGCAAAATTGTTACTTTAATTAGCATGAACTTAAAGAAATAGGAGGCAAAAATAATAAAGCTTTGAGATCATTAAGCTGTGCGGGGTTCAATGGTCAAAATATCTTCTACAATATAGTCACTCAGCAGCAAATGGAATTTTATGCAGGTGGAGTGGAAAAGGTCTTGGGTTTGAAATCACAAGACAAGAATGTGCATCCTGGCTTATTCAATTCCTTATGATGTGATGTGGGGAGATCATTTCACCATTCTCAAACCTCCCTTACTTCCGATGGCAATAATAATGCTTGTTTTAACTATTTCATGGGGTTATGGTGAGGGCCAGAAAATAATAATATACTTTGAAAATAATAAGAAATATCAGTTGTTAATGGACAGGAATACCATGGAAAACTATGGCTTTTTATTCTCAATCAGAAAAATTCTGAGTTCTGAATATTCTAGAACTTAAAAAACTGAATGGTAAAGCCATGAAGCTGAAAGTTTTCTGTGATTAGTATGATGGGAAGTTATCATGATACAATTAAAATAAAAGTGGAATGAGAATCAGAAGCTCTGGATTCTAGTCCTGGCCTTGCCAGTATGGAGCACATTATCATTTTAAAAGTCACATCACTCTTCTGGCCCTCAATTTTCTCAAATGTGGAATGGGTGGATTAGAGGAGATGAACTCTGAGGTCCTTTCTAAGCTCTAAAATGATATGATTTAGGACTATATTCCTCTTTGATCTCATAGACTTGATTGTGCCCTGCTTCTCTACCTCCTAAAGAAATAAACAATAATAAAATAAACAATAAATTACAAAATGATTCCACATTTTGATGTGCTAGGGAAAAAACCTTTAATGAAACTCATTCTAAATAAATTTCCTTGCATCGTTGGTCTTTAAAACAAACAGAAATGTTATTAAGAGAAGAAATATTAGAAAGACAGCCTTACCATTATCTATTTTCTCTGCTATCATCTCATTCCTACGGCATTAGCTATATGCAGAACTGTCTAGAAGGTCATACCCAGAGCATGGTTATCAATAGATCAGCGTCAATTTAGGAAGGTCTAATGAGTGGTGAACTGCAGGCCTTGGAGCAGGGCCCAGCATTGGGCAACAGTTTCATCGTGACCTGGATGATGGAATAGAAGAAACACTCATCAAATTTCCAGAAAACATCAGGGAGAATTACAGGTCAGATAAGGGCAGTATTTTGGATGATAGGATCGAAACTCAAAGTGATCAATGGTCTAAGTAAATTGAAAAAAGGATCAGAAACAAATCGAACAAAATTCAATAAAGAGAAGTAAGTATGAGTTACCTGGGGAGCAAAGCCAATTTTTAAAAGGCAAGATCACAGAATCTGAGAGTTGGACAGGACGTGGATGGTCATTTTTTTCGTACTCATACCTAGACAAGAATCCCCTCTACATGATATCTAACAAATGGTCATTCAGCCTTTGCCTAAAGACTTCCACCAAGAAGACATCTTGTTGAGAGAAACTGTGGCCATAATGCTTCATATTTAAACACATGTAAAAATGGATTATTTCTTTCTGAATTTAAAGAAATGGATAGGTTCACCTATCCTTTCTTATTTCAAATTCTTATTTTCGGTGTAGATGGCCAATTGAACTAACATATAGCTATATAATAATAATGACAGCTAAGATTTATATAAAGCTTGCTATGTGTCAGGAGCTGCGCTAAGCACTTAACAATTATTGTCTCATTTGATTCTCATAACAACCCTGGGTAGTAGATACCATTATTATCCCCAGGGTCGTAAAACTAGTAAATGCCTGAGGCCAGATTTGAATTCAAGTCTTCCTAACCCCAAAGTCTATCCAGCTACTCTATCTACTATGCCATCTCTCTCTCTCTCTCTCTCTCTCTCTCTCTCTCTCTCTCTCTCTCTCTCTCTCTCTCCACCTCTCCCTCTTTCTTCCCGTCTCTCCCTCCTCCCCCTCTCCCTCCTCCCCCTCTCTCCATATATATGTGTACATGTACATATAAATGTGTGTATGTATATATATCACATATCAGCCTCCTCCCTCATTTTTAGCTTATGCATTATCTTCCCTCACTAGACTGTGAGCTCTTTGAGGCCAGGGAGTGTTTTATTTTTTTTTGTATCCCCAGCACTTAGGAGAGTATCTGACACAGAGTAGACACCTATAATAAATGTTTATTGATTGTCTGTCTAATGGCATAGTTTAGGGAATTAAAAAAAAAAATTTAAGTCCCTGCCCTCAAGGAGTTTACACTCTCCTGGGTGGATGTAATGGGTGCAAGGGTTAGTAAATACAAAATGTAGCTATATATACAAAGAAATTGCAGGGGATGGAGAGCACTAATGGGTGAATGAGGAAAAGCTTCATGTTGGAGGTATGACCTGCCCTGAGTCTAGACGGGAGTGAGCAGAGGTAAGGAGGGAGGGCATTCTAGAAGTGGGGGACAGTAGGAGATGGAATGTTGCACATAAGCAGCTAACTGCATGCTGGCCAGTTTGGCTAAAACACAGCATTCATGAGAGAAAGTAATGTGAAACATCTGCAGAGAAAGGCTGGAGCCAGATTGTGAAAGTCTTTATGGATCAAATATAGGAGGTTATATTATATCTGAGAGGCTACAGTGAATTACTAAAACAGGGGTCCATGGATTCCCAAGAGGTCTGTGGCTAGATTTCAAGAGGTCTAAGTTTGGATTCTCCATTCCAGAAACATGGATGTGTTTGTAATCACCAGGGAAGCACAATAGATATGGAGAAGTTGAAGATAGAGAGATAATAGAGTGGCCAATCTCCTAGAGGAGAGAGGATGGAATAGGATCACTTGTGCATCAGGAAGTCATAGAAGAATTCAGGAAATCCTGAGTTCAAATCCTGTTTCAAACACTTACTAGTTGTATGACTCTGGGCAAAGTCACTTAACCTCTCTGTGCCTCAGGTTCCTTACATATAAAAGAGATAATAATAGCACTATCTCCCAGGGTTGGGGGTACATATAAAGGTATTTGAGTTGGCAAGAAGAAGGACCACTTGTTCTTGTATAATAGACATGAAGTAGATCATGGAGGACAACTTTTAAGTGATGGGAAATGAGAAGATAATAAGAGAATGATATTTCAGAGGGTCTCCATTTTACCAGTGAAATATGAGGTGATAGCCTCTGCTAAGAGGGTTGGGGGAAGGGTGCCATAGAAAGCTTAGGAAGGGATTAAAAGATTTGAAATAACCACTGTGATGAGTGGCATTGTGAACCGATTAGCAAGATATAAAAATATTGCTTTGCTGCAGTGAGAGATCAGTTGAGATCATGTACTATAAATTTGTAGTGAACCCAGTCAGTATGGTTATATAACTTTCTCCACCTCCTTTCAACAGCCCATGAATAGGTTTGTGGGTAAAGGATAGCATCCAGGTGAATCGATTTACCAAGGAGAGAAGCTAGTTTAGGCAATGGAAGGGTGATGGCTTGGGAAAGAATTGAGGCACTGGAGGTCAATTTAAGGAGAAAGTACATGATTAGGAGTTCTAAGGCAGAGGGAATGATGAAATGACAGATTATGAATAAAGGAATTTCAGAGTTCATGAATATGAGAAGTAGAATACATGGGTAATGGCAAGGTTAAGAGCATGTCTATGAAATAGACATTAATTCTGAATGAAAGTGGAGGCATAAGTTACGAGAAGTAACTAGATTGAGGATCTGAGATGTTAGGACGTATCAATATGTATGTTGAAGTCTCCCAACATGCAAACAAGAGACACAGATGAAAGTGGCTGTGAGCTAGGCACTGGACTCTTCGAGGAAGGAAGGAAACTATGCAGGGAGTTGAGATAACAGACATCAGGATCTGAATTGAGTAATAAATTTGGCAGGGAATAAAGTTGATAAGGTTTTATTTCGCAATAACAATAGTCATGTGTATGCCTCTATTCAAACCAGACTTACTCAGAATGTCTGACCTTGACCAAATGAAACTGAATTGAGATGGTTTCCCTACCTTCAGTTTGTTTTCTTTAAGTTTTGTCCTGAATTTCTCTCTGTGTGTATATGTGTTTTGAGAATGGATATTACTTCATGGAAATGTGTAAAAGTTGTTGCTCTTAAAGAGCACACTTCAATGGCTGTTAGAGATGCTGCAGCAGGTACTGATAGGGGCACATCAAATATTTCGAGGATCATTCAAGACCACAATAAAAGAGGATCAGTTTGTATTTAACCACAAAACAAATGTAGTCAAAAACAAAAAGAAGACAAAAAACTGGCAAAATATTGCTGCAATATAGCATAATATATTCCCAAAAAACATGCAAAGACCTTCAGGGGGAACTGTCAGCTGGAAAGGTTGCTACTGATTTCTCTGTAGTATGGTATATGGCATCTTGAAGTTGTAAGAACAGAGAGAAGAAGAATTTAAAAGAATGCTGAAAATCTGTTGTGAAGAAAAAATGCTTGCCATGGGTAAGTCACTTAAAAAAACTAGAACATGAATATTGGAGAAAAAGATTTTCTTAACTGACAAAACATACGTTTTTATTCAAGGCTATGCCAAAATCTTTGTCAGAAGGAGTCAGGATGAGCCTATAGATCTGGGTATCTTCATCTGACTATAATACATGCATTCTCAAAAATGTTTTGGTGATCTTTTATTTCCAGGGGGCCTGAATATCATGTCACCATCAAGAGAATGATGAACACTAATAAATACAAGTATATATTTAATAATAGACTTATTCTAAAATTCCAAAATGGAGATGGAATCTAACATGGGCTTATACCATGCCACATATCAAAAAAATGTTAAGAAATTTATCTAAAAAATGGAGATAAACATGCTTCAATAGCCTGGGAACTCACCTGATTTCAACCTCGTTGAAAAGTCATAGGTTATGACTGGAAAAATGGATTGTTTGTCAAAGATATACTTTATATCCACGGTGATAAAAGTGTATTTTTTGTGTATTTTAAATATATTTATATATAAAATATATTTTATATATTTAAATTTATTTTCAATAATTAAGGAATGGATGTCAATATTGTGTGAATTCAATGCCAAACTGTGTAAAACAAGTGACTTCAGCAAAAGAAGTATGTACTATTGCTTCCTGAAAATTTTTAAATGTAAAAATACAACGTTTATCTTTTGTTAATAAACTTAATTATTTTCACTTTCTCTCAGTGAGTGTGCACGCCAGTGTCTACAGCACTGTGCAATAAATACCATGAAGAAAATTTAAACTCATACTTCAAAGGCAGGCTAATTACATCATGAGCACAAGAACTCCTCAGCCATCCTGACTATAGATTAAAATGATTTGACCAGAAAACTGATGATCCCAGTGTTTCTAGAATTATGGACCTTTTTCCTAAAATTAGATACCTTCATTTAACAATAACAATTGCCTGTTTTGAATTTTTTTAAAAATCAGCATATCACATATACAAAAATTGCATTTGGCTTAATAGCTTATCACTATGAGAAATCCAACCTATTTTGTGGCTGACAGCACACCTCTTCAAAGATAACTTTCTAGTTTTATTTTAAGCTGGTTTAGAAATTAAGGATCTAACTGTTGAGAGGAATACAGAATTATGCCTCTAAAAACACATATACAATTGAAGGTCAAACATATGCCTATGAACAGGCAAGATTTGTTTGATCCTTACTGTAACAAACATCAGTTACTACACTCACATTAGCTGGCAAGAATTAAGTAGAGAGATTTCTTCCACTAGCTCCTGTCCAGCATTCTACCAATGGAGCTCATCGTACTCTGAGTCCATCAAGCAAAAAGCTGAAATTCTAAGAGGTTACACTGGTACTAAACATGTGCCACAATATACTTACCTTAATACTTTTCTCTAGAGGATGAACCTGAAGTATCAGAAGCTTCCCTCTTATTCCTTCTGCTGTGATCCTCAGGAGGGTCTTCTCTCATCCTTCCTTCTCCTATGTGACTGGCCTTCTTGCCTTGCTGTCCAGATGTGTTCTTGATGTCACCTTTTATGCCACTTCTCACAGTCACTGCTCTCACTTACAGTGTTCTTCACCCTACTTAGACCTAATGTGTTCTTCCACTAGCTTTGGGGTCATATGTCATTCTGATTCATTTGACATCATGATGGTCTATGGTTTTCAGCCATAAAGCATCACCAAAGAAATACCAATGTTCAAAACATGGGGTTTTGTAGCAGAAAGGTAGGACGATTGATACCATTTCACAATGTCCCAAATGTGGTCCAGTTTCCTCTCCTGCCCTGTATAATTCTGGGCTTAACTCATTAGCCATATATAACATTTATCCAACACAGATACACTGATGGACTGACTAGAACTGATTATGGCTGATTATAACATCCAATCACATGTATTCTTGGCAATGCTTGAATGTATATGGGATTTCTTTGATGTTGGGATATCCATTATCAATACAAATCACCATGTTCTACTATGGGACCCGCACAGAATGTCCACCTAACATGTAATAGGCCTTTCTCTGTGTCTTTATATTCAGTAGGTTCCAGAGCAATATTATGGCTGTTATCCATGATCCATACTACACAACCAGCCCAATATCTTTTTCTAACCATTCCTTTACATGATAATGCTTCTTAAGTCATTTCTTTGATATAACTTCATCACTACAAATGTGAGTGTTCTGCTGGCTCCCACCATGTATCTCTCCATTGCAATACCGATTCATTAGAGATATGCTTTACCTAAGATTCACAACTATGCAGCATCCCCAAGAAAGTATGTCCACTTAAGAGAGAGATTTTCTCATAGAAGAACACCATGGGATTGTTAAAAGTCCTGCACAATTTCCCACATGCAATTCAGATTTTTCTCTTCCTCCTGTTCAATTCAGAGCCCATCTCAGTAGGACCTACCTCTAATATGAGCAACGTGTGTTTTTAATCCACTGGGTTTTTCAGCCGAGGATGGTTAGGCTGATGTCTTTCAAACATCTGTGGATTTCACTGGGAAGGCTTTGTAGTGTTTTGCAGTTTCCTGCAAATAGTACAATGTCCTCTGTGAATTGAAGTGTTTGGAGAAACCTGTCATGGTTGGAGAATACCTCTTCAGTTTGGACTTTTTATGGGATCTCTTCCATGACACTGATGAATACCTTAGGCAAGCATATATCTCCCTGTTTTATGACCCCCATTATGTTGACACTCAGCAGGTTGTTGAACAAAATTTGATTGCAACATACCTCCTGTAAAACAAAAGCAAACCAATTTTTTACAAAGACTCCACTCACCAGCTAGTATTTGCCTGATAGGTGAGCAAATTATCTATCATGCAAGACATAAAAATAAGCCAAGGGAGAAATGTAAGTCAGAAGAAAAAGAACAAGTGACTCTAGGGCTCCATAAAGTCCAGTGGCGGCTCCCTATTGCCTTTAGGATCAGGTACAAACTCATCTGTCTGCACTTACAATGTTTCACTATCTGCCTCCAAGCCACTTTTTCTAAGGCTGATTCAACATTATCCCCCTTCATACACAACAGTTCAGCCAACTTTGTCTTCTTGTTGTACTTTACAAATGACATTTCATCTACTAACACAGGAACCATGGGTTTCTCCCTCTCACAGCCTTACAGAATACTATTAATTCCCAGAACAACAATTATTTCCAGTGCTGCCTGTACTTGCCTTTTACTAGATTTCCTGGTTATGATCAGGGCAGGAGCTTGCAGAAAATATTTGTCTCCATCAGCCCTGCTTAACTCTTACTAGTAACAAGAAAATATTGGTTTACTTGGCACGCACATAACTGTTTTCAGGTTTGGTTGGGTAAGTGACAGTATAGCAAAGATGGTTGCTGACCTTGTTGATAGGACATCAATCATTATCCAGGAGAAAATGACAACTCAGCAGTGATTTGGGTACTCCACGAAATTTTAGAGCTGCTGTGGGTGTGTGTTTGAGTGTGCACATGCACACATGCATGCACACACACACATACATGCGGGGGCAAGTGTATTAAGTCTTTTCAAATAACCTTCTCTGAAAAATAAAACAAGGCAAAACAAAAACTGAAAGTTTACATTCTATTTTAGCATAATAATTAGCCTTTACATATCACTCTAAGATTTTCCAAGTCCTTTATATTATCTCACAGCATCCTAACAACAATACTGTCAGGCGAGTCCTACAACCCATTTCACAGATGGGGAAATTGAGACTTAGAAAGGTTAGGCAACTTAATATCTTGGCTCTGCCAATTACTACCTGCATGACCTTGCCCAGCAGACCATTTACCCTCTTTGGATTTCAGTATCCTCCTACAGAGGCTGGACTACATAACCTTTTAAAGTATCTTCCAGTTCTAAATCTATGATCTTACCATCTTACAATGTGACCACAGCCACAGAGCTAGTAAACCATCAGATGACATTTGAACCTACAGTCTTTCTGAGGGTATAGTCTATGCACCACACCACACTCATCTTGCTTTCCTTTTTCATTGTCAAAATAGCTGGGAAATGGTCTGAAAATATGATCAGTCAGAACAGAGGTGGACAAGACCTTGAACCCACATTTCTTCTGACTTTGGATCCACGGCCCTTTCAATTCTGTGCTGCCCTTTCAGCATACAAGCAGCTTTAACTAGTTGCAATCAACTCCGTTCCCTCAGGGGGTTTATGCAGAGACCTTCAACAATGGATCCGGGGTCCTGCCTGCTTGGGGAGCCCTGGTCTGCTCCCGCCTCTGCTGTTGCCTCCCAAGGGGGCCTGAGTTATGGGGGCACCCCACTCCCCTCTCAACCCGCCAAAGAGACCCTCTCACCGACCCTTGTCACCTGTGGGTGGAGGGACCCGCGTGGCTGCTGGAGATTCTGTCCCTGAAGCCTGCTTGGATCTGCTCCTTTCGGTGCTGCACCACTGAGGCAGGGTTGGGCTCTGCTCTGGGTCCAGGGCACGAGGGACCTTTTGCGAAAGGTTTTCAGGCTCTCTGGAGCAGAAATCTCATCCGCTCCATTCTGTGGCTTCTGCTGCTCCAGAATTCACGGGTGGTTCTTTTTTTTTTTACAGGTATTTTATGGGCAGTGGGTTTGGAGGTAACGTATGTGCGTCTTTCTACTCCACCATCTTGGCTCCGCCTGCCTTATATTTTTTAAAAGTCTTTTGTAACATGGAGGAAATACTTTGGACATAGCAGATACTCAACATATATTTGCTGATTGATTAGGCAGCTCAAGCTTTAATTTAAAAATATTACAATACCAGGTGTAGCTTAGACTAGAGCTGTCAAACACAGGCTGTGGTCAAAATGAGGGGAAAATCAGGTTAAAATGTAATTGGGAAATATTTATCAAAATAAATAAAAACACAATAGAACTTAGATAGTGAAAACATGTGGTTTCCTAAGTCAGCATGCGGCCATCAGGGATCTTTCTACGTAGCTTTGTGGTCTACCATCTCTATTTGATTTTGACACCACTGGCTTAGTGTAGACAAAACGCAGATAGCAGCTTAGATTATTCAAAACTCTTTGGCCTAATATTTAGTACTTCCCATTCTAGTTTACAGAAAATCAAAGGACCACAAGCAGTTTGAGGGCTTCAAAAAGGCCCTCAGAAAACCATAAACCATTTTTATAATCTTTTGACTTTTTGATTTTCTGCACTAGCAGAGTATGGGTAGCAAAAAACCAAAAACATTGAGTGATTACTTTTATGGGTATCTAATCATTTAATGATCTTGCTTAGATATATAAGAGCATCTTTCTCATGCACGTTTTTGATCCAATCACATTTTTTGTCGTTCAGAATGGCTTATCATTCAGGGCATCCACAATGTCAATGGAAGTCTTTACAGGATGAAATAAGTATGGTAGCAAACACCATCCCGAATATGTCAAAAACATACCAAGAAAGCTCCCTGATGTCTGAAAGTGCTGGCATGGGACTGCAGACTTCAAAGAGAATGGGTAATATAGCTTGATGGAAAACATTACACATGGTTACCAGTGTGACAGCTAAGGAGTAATTCAGATGTGAAAATTGTTCGGAGTCTCAGATAGCCCTGTTTTCTTCAGCAGATAAACACAAGCAACCAAAAAATATAAAGCACACCTGGCTGAAACACCATAAAATTAATCTGACAATTCAATGTTAAAATCAGTATTCTGTGGTTCAAATTCAGGGATATCAGGTCTTGCCCCGAGGCCTTGGCCAGAGGCATCCAGAATTCAACGGTTGTAAGAACTATATTTAAAATGCACATGAAAACATGCTTCCCGTGATGCTATTATATGCTGATACCTGCACCTATTGCAAGGGGAACGGAAAGTGCTTGTTCTGAGAATTCATTAGTAATAAATACCTACAGTCATTCAGTTTTGCCTACCACCTGCAGTTATATGGTTATGTCTCAGTAAACCAGGTCTTGTTTTTAAATAAACTATATTTTTTGCTGGGGCTCTAGAACACTCCCTAAACAGGCCTTGAGAATTTTAACCATGATCTCTATGTATAAAACCATTGAAAGAATATTACTTCTTCATAAAACCACGAAGATTACTATTTGTGGGTTAGTTTTATTGTGAATCAATTTTTTTCAGCAAATGATTGTTAGACTGTATTGGAATAAATGTTTATTAGGGATGCACTAGGTACAAAACACCATGCTATGTGTAGAGGAAGATACAAAATTTAAACAGGCAAGACCCTTGCCCTCACAGAGGTTATAGTTTAGTATAGGGTTAAAAGAAACAGGTTCTAGTTTTTCATTTTAAATCAAACAGCTATATGATAGTAAGCAAGGTATTTCTCCAATCTGGGTCTCATTTCCTCACAACGACAGCTATACAGAAGTGGAAAAGGCCACCTCGGAAGATGGCCAATTCTTTCCCCACTCAGGTTGACATCCTAAGCAAAAGTTAGTCCTCTTGTCAGAGATGTTACAGAGGGCATAATTAGGCATGGACAGATTAGACTAAATGACCTCTGAGTTCCTTTCCAGTGCTGAAATTCTGTGACTCTGAAATTCATGTCTATAAAGACAAAAGACAAAATCATGATGGGAGTAAAGTTGCCCAAGTGGAAGTGCAAGAGTCTTTATTTGCATATGTCTAAACATTTTTACCTGCACAGGCCTTGGTATTGTGTGCAACATGGATTGTAAAAAAAATGTTGAATAACAAAAACATGAAAAAAGATGTTCCCGGGGCGGAGCCAAGATGGCAGAGTAGAAAGACGCACATACACATAGCTCCGAACCCACAACCCATAGAACGGCTACAGGGAAGTAACTCACGGCGAATTCTGCACCCAGAGGCCACAGAAAATTGGAGCGAGGGAGATTTCTGTTCCAGAGAGACCTGCAAACCTCTCGCGGGGGGGTCCTTCGTGCTGCGGACTGGGCTCTGGGATGGGGAGCTGAGTGCATCCCTGCCGCGGCTGCGGCACCAAGAGGTAAAGATCCGAGCAGGCTTCAGGGACGGGATCTCCAGCGGCCACGTGGGTCCCTCCACCCACAGAAGGACCTGCAAACCTCTCGCAAAAGGTCCATCGCACTGCAGACGCGGAGCCCAGCCCAGACCTGCCAAGGCCTCAGCACCGAGAGGTACAGATCCGAGCAGGTTTCAGGGATGGGATCTCCAGTGGCCGCACAAGTCCCTCCACCCACAGGTGACGGGGGTCGGTGAGAGAGTCTCTTTGGCGCCTTGAGAGGGGAGTGGGGTGCCCTCATAACTCAGGCCCCCCTGGGAGGTAGAAGCTGAGAGGCGGCTGCAGACCGGGGCTCTCCAAGGGGGCAGGAGCCTGGATCCATTGTGGAAGGTCTGTGCATAAACCCCCTGAGGGAACTGAGCCTGAGAGGCGGCCCTGGCCTGACCTGACCACCTGAACTTAATCTCACACTGAATTGCAGCCCTGCCCACGCCAAAAGCCCTAAGGCTGGAAGCAGCATTTGAATCTCAGACCCCAAACGCTGGCTGGAAGGATCAGGAGGTGCGGTGGGTGTGAGGAGAATATTCAGAGGTCAAGTCACTGGCTGGGAAAATGCCCAGAAAAGGGAAAAGAAATAAGACTATAAAAGGTTACTTTCTTGGTGAACAGGCATTTCCTCCCTTCCTTTCTGATGAGGAAGAACAATGCTTACCATCAGGCAAAGACACAGAAGTCAAGGCTTCTGTGTCCCAGCCCACCCAATGGGCTCAGGCCATGGAAGAGCTCAAAAAGAATTTTGAAAATCAAGTTAGAGAGGTGGAGGAAAAGCTGGGAAGAGAAATGAGAGACATGAAGTCAAAGCATGAACAGCAGATCAGCTCCCTGCTAAAGGAGACCCAAAAAAATGTTGAAGAAAATAACACCTTGAAAATTAGCCTAAGTCAATTGGCAAAAGAGGTTCAAAAAGCCAATGAGGAGAAGAATGCTTTCAAAAACAGAATTAGCCAAATGGAAAAGGAGATTCAAAAGCTCACTGAAGAAAATAGTTCTTTCAAAACTAGAATGGCACAGATGGAGGCTAAGGACTTTATGAGAAAGCAAGAAATCACAGAACAAAGCCAGAAGAATGGAAAAATGTAAGATAATGTGAAATATCTCATTGGAAAAACAACTGACCTGGAAAATAGAATCAGGAGAGACAATTTAAAAATTATGGGACTACCTGAAAGCCATGATCAAAAGAAGAGCCTAGACATCATCTTTCATGAAATTATCAAGGAAAACTGCCCTGAGATTCTAGAACCAGAGGGCAAAATAAATATTCGAGGAATCCACAGAACACCGCCTGAAAGACATCCAAAAAGAGAAACTCCTAGGAACATTGTGGCCAAATTCCAGAGTTCCCAGGTCAAGGAGAAAATATTGCAAGCAGCTAGAAAGAAACAATTCAAGTATTGTGGAAATACAATCAGGATAACACAAGATCTAGCAGCCTCTACATTAAGGGATCGAAGGGCATGGAATAGGATATGCCAGAAGTCAAAGGAACTAGGACTAAAACCAAGAATCACCTACCCAGCAAAACTGAGTATAATACTTCAGGGGAAAAATTGGTCTTTCAAGGAAATAGAGGATTTTCAAGCATTCTTGATGAAAAGACCAGAGCTGAAAAGAAAATTTGACTTTCAAACACAAGAATGAAGAGAACCATGAAAAGGTGAACAGCAAAGAGAAGTCATAAGGGACTTACTAAAGTTGAACTGTTTACATTCCTACATGGAAAGACAATATTTGTAACTCTTGAAACATTTCAGTATCTGGGTACTGGGTGGGATTACACACACACACATGCACACACGCACACATACATAGAGACAGAGTGCACAGAGTGAATTGAAGAGGATGGGATCATATCTTAAAAAAAAATGAAATCAAGCAGTGAGAGAGAAATATATTGGGAGGAGAAAGGGAGAAATTGAATGGGGCAAATTATCTCTCATAAAAGAGGCAAGCAAAAGACTCATCAGTGGAGGGATAAAGAGGGGAGGTGAGAGAAAAACATGAAGTCTACTCTCATCACATTCCACTAAAAGAAAGAATAAAATGCACACTCATTTTGGTATGAAAACCTATCTCACAATACAGGAAAGTGGGGGATAAGGGGACAAGCAGCGTGGGGGGGATGATAGAAGGGAGGGAAGAGGAGGAGAGTACAATTTGAGGTCGACACTGATGGGGAGGGATAGGATCAAAAGAGAATAGAAGTAATGGGGGACAGGATAGGATGGAGGGAAATATAGTTAGTCCTATACAACACAACTATTATGGAAGTCATTTGCAAAACTACACAGATTTGGCCTATATTGAATTGCTTGCCTTCCAAAGGGAAGGGGTGGAGAGGGAGGGAGGTAAAGAAGGTGGAACTCAAAGTGTTAGGATCAACTGTGGAGTAATGTTCTTGCCACTAGGAAATAAGAAATACAGGTAAAGGGGTATAGAAAGCTATCTGGCCCTACAGGACAAAAGAGAAGATGGAGACAAGGGCAGAGAGGGATGATAGAAGAGAGAGCAGATTGGTCATAAGGGCAATTAGAATGCTTGGTGTTTGAGGGGGGGAGGAGATAAAAGGGGAGAAAATTTGGAACCCAAAATTTTGTGAAAATCAATGTTAAAAGTTAAATAAATAAATTTAATTAAAAAAATAAAATAAAATAAAATAAAAAATTTAAAAAAAAGATGTTCCCCCTTTTCTTTTAAAATGTCTCAACTAAAAACTCAGAATTACTTTCACAACGAAGTAGGCTGTATCAGATCTTCCCAGACGAACACTTAAAAAGAGATCTGAAACTTGGACCAAATCCATTGGTAATATTTCCAGTGATTTTTTTCCCTCTTTTTTATCCTCTGTTTCTTTCACCCTTTTCCACATCTTACACTTTCTCTCTTTCCTTACCTTACTCCTTGCAAGTCTTCTAAGAAATACTTCTCTTCTTAACTTTTTGTTAGGCCACCTTTACTTTTCTGACACTAATTTTTTTCCATATTTTTTCACTATGATTCTGCGATTCACAATGAGGCCCCTTCAGGCCTCATTGTCTTCTGCTTCTTTTTGCCCTTGTCCTTGGAAAAGGATTGCCTTTTGGGGGGCAGTGATGCTGCAAAATGAAAGTGGTAGATTGTATCCTTGCAAATGAAAGCCAGATTGAGACGATGTTCATGGAAGTAAATGCTCTCGAGGAAAACATGATATTCCTCCTTCCTCTCTGTGGAAAGGAGAAGTCTTTATTTTACCTCACTGAAGTTCTCTCTGCATATCAAAAAGTCAAACTTAACTTTTTTTTTTCTTTTGATCTGGACATGTAATTTCATCATTGTCTGTGGCTAACATTCAACGTGGACGCTTCAATTCAAGCAGGCAACTTTCCTAAATCTTTTAGTTTAAGAGGCATTAATAGGTTAAATGATTTCTCTGGTCACACAGCCAGCATATGTCATGGACAGGACTTGAATCAAGACTTTCGGGCTCAAAGCCAACTCTAACTACTACATCACACTGCTAAAGTGATAAGATAATAAAATGAACCAAGAATGAGAAGAATATACTTCCTTAAAGGAGCTAGTAAAGGTATAAAATGAATAATAGAAATGATATGGATGAAATTTAAAAATACTTTTTAAAATTTAGTATTTTATTTTTCCCCAATGACAAGTAAAAAAATGCTTTTTACAAAAAAAAAAAAAAATAGACCTACACAATTAGAGAAATATTCACTGCTCATGATTAGACTGGGACAATATAATAAAAATGATAGTACTATGTAAATTAATTTATTTATTCAATGCCAAACCAATCAAACTAGCAAAGGATTACTTTATGAAGCTAGGAAGGATAATAATAAAATTTAGAGGAACAAAAGATCAAGAATCTCAAAGGAAACAAAGGACAAATGTAAGCAGAAAGAAGGCTTTGCAGTACTAGGTCTAAAACCATACAAGAAAGCCAATTATTTGGTCCTGGTTAAAATATCAGCTAGTACAGTAGTGGAACAGATAAGTTATAACATATACAAAAGCAAACAAACGTAATAGACTACTGCTCAATGGACCCAAAGGTCTACACTACTAGAAAAAGGATTCAGTAAAATGTGCTAGGAAAACTAGAAAGCAGTTCGGCAGAAATTAGGTACATACAAACATCTTGCACCACACCAAGATAAACTCTAGATTGATATAAGACTTACATATGAGGTCACATCAGAAACAAATTAGAGGAATATATACATTTAAACTGACTCCAAGTGACTTTATCAGTTCTCATTTATTTAGTACCTTGTTAACATAGTACTTGACAAAACTGTGAGAAAGTTAACACAAGTATTTGTTTTCCCTATTTTGCTCAGAAGAAACTGAGCTCCTTAGAGATTAAGTGATCTAGCTAGCTGGGTCTTGAACTTTGTTTTTCTGAATTTAAGTGCAATGTGTTAAGCACTACAGCACACTGTCTCTTTATATGTCTAAATTCTGAGAAATTCTAATGCTATCACTGTGAATAGTTAAGAAATATTCATGTTTATCTGAGTAGTTTGCAATGAAAAATAGCTAGAGAGCAATGGTTTTTAGAAAGCTTTATTAATATCAAAGAATATGAAGGTCACAGAATTGATTAAAATGTGTATTTGCCATATTCACTTGAAAAGACTTTCAGATACTGTCAACTTCTGTATATATAATTTCATGCTGCCTGTGTAATTTTTACATACTAGCATTTCACGTTTATAATATAGCAATTATGTCAATTCCTGAACATTTATATTCAAAGTATATTGTGAATTAAATACACAGAAATGGTTCAAGATGATTAGGGTTAAAGAAAACTCTGAGAGCATTTAGTCATAGGATCATAGACATGGAGCTAAAAGGACCTTAAGGAATATCTGTGGGGAGGTACATCAGGAGGTAGTCAGTATTGTGGAAAAAAACCCTGGATCTGACATCTGAGGATCTAGATTGTAATTCCAGTTCTACCACTTATTAACTATGCAACCTTGGCCAAGTCCTTTTTCTTCTCTAGATTGTACTTTACCTATAAAATGATTGTGAGGTTGGGTGAAGGACAGACTAGTAACCTCTAAAGATCCTTCCAGGTCCAATTAAACAATCCTAATTGAACCCCTTTGCCAAGCCTAGAGGCCTGTATTGGGCTACCCGAGTCTTTCCTACCTCACCTCCGAGGTCTTCGGCTGGCCACGCCGGATACACATATGAGAGAAAGGACGTTCCAGAGTCGAACAGGGGTTGAGCTTTATTTCAGGGTCTGGGTTACAAATGCAGGGTGGTCTTCCTTAGGAGGAAGAGGGGGAGATTTCCTAAGGAGGCTAAGCTTAAGGGATTGGAAGTAGAAGTACAAGCGGGGAGAGAGGGGGAGGGGAGAGAGGAAAGAAAAGAAGCGGAGCCCTACTATCCTCTTTGGCTCCACACGTGCTAAGAGAGAGCTTTCTGGCTTCCTCAATCCTACTTAATCTTCAGCCACACAGTTTGCCTCTCAATACCGTGCTGTTAGGTAACTAGGTGTGCTCCAATCCGGGACGACCTCAAGGGCAGGGAGACTCCACCCATCACGTATCTCCAGGGGAGAGGCGGAAATACCCGAGCTAGCCGAGCTAGCTCAGTCTGACCTTCTCGAACCCCCACTGTTCATGGAGGGCCTCGTAAGACTCTAAGATTTAGAAGTCCCACTTTTACCCGCCCGAGACCGTCCACACGGAATTGAGCTTCCAATCCCAACACCCCTTCATTTGACAGACAAGGAAACTGAGATCTGGACAAATTAAATGCCTTGTCCAAGGTTACAGGGCCAGGATTTTAATCCATGTTCTCTCTGCTTTCCATAAAACTTGGACTCAGTCAATAGGCCACAGTACTCAAGGACGTAGTAGACCACAGGTTTTCCACCACTGGTCTAGCTACTCCGGAAAGCAATTGAGAACTATGTCCAAAAAAGTCAATAAACTGCTTTTTTGACCTACTTATGTAACTATATTAAATTTATCGCTTCAAAGAGATCAAAGAATGAGGAAACATACTCATGTCTATAAAAATATGAATAGCCGGTCATTTTTGAAGTAGCAAAGAATTGGAAATTAAGGGGGGTGTTATCTAAAGGGGCCATCCCTTGAGCAATGATTTAAAGAAGCCTGTTCATTGAACGGGTATATCTCACTTAAAGTGAGAATGCTATAAGACCTTAGCCCGAAAGGGCCAGGGTCTCACATTACATACTGGGCCATCTTTAGTCATCCTGATGAGTATCAGGCTACCGGATCCAGATGACTCAGGAGAAGAAAGTGAGGTTGGTAACCTTACACAACCCTTCCTCACTCAAATCAAAGTCAACTACAAGTCATGTCATCAGCCTGAGGTCATGGTCCTCTTCCAGAACAAAGGACAAACACAACAACAACCTAATAAATGAGTCACTTTCACAACATTACCATTCAATGTTTTGCTATGAATATAGGAAAGCTCAAAATCCTAGAGATAGAAGCTTGAAAGACCACAGCATTATCTGTTGCTATTGTACAGCGCTGTAAGAAATAGTAAAAAGACTTTATGTTGGACCAGGGATGCTTCTATTCTTAAGAGTACATCCACCTGGTTGACTGAAATATTTTTATGTTAGATCAGCAAGTAACAGTTCTATATACTGCATTACAATGAAAAGGATTCCAAGGATCAAAGACCCAGAAGTGGAAAGGATCTCCAAGGTCACCAATTTTACAGGTGAAGAAACTGATATACATAGAGACAAAGTGATTGCCCAAGTTCACAAAGGCAAGCATCAGAAGCAAGACTTCCCTTTCTGAAGATCAAGTAGACTGGGCTTATTCTGGAGTAATTTTCAAGATTAGGTTTCAAGAAATAACACAACATAGCATCAGAGTCTCAGTACAGATATAGCTGTCACTTTTAAAAATGTTTACGCCTTACTGCTCTTATCAAGTTAAGATGTTAATACTGGAATGCCATAAAATGACATTACTACACTCTGACAAAGCATGGTAATATTTTGGCACACCCTCATACCCACATCAAGATATACTGCATGTCGGCCTTAATGTAGCAAAACTGAATCATGCCACAACTTGTTAGGAGGCTGTTTATTGTACCTAATTTACTTTTCTGATACTGGCCATTTCATTTGTATAATGTAGGGTTGCCTCAGGTGACTGAAATAAACTCACCAAACTGGTGTCAAAGGCAAGGCTTGACCTATATATCTGGCATAACATCAAAGGGCAGTTGTGAAGGCTGAGGCCAAAGACCCTCTCATAACCTTGTTTTACATGCCATCCTTGTGCTAAAATACATAAATAAATAAACAAATAATGCAGACTTTCTTGGAAGCATTCCATGGAATTCTTTTGCAACTATGGACAACATCTATTTTAGGGCCTGCAAGTACTCCTTGGTGCTGAAAGTGCTGACTAACAGAGGCTGAAAATACTCTAATCATACTTTACAGTTATAGAATGACTTGTGTTTGGGGATTTTGATGCAATGTCTTAAAACACCACTTGCATACTGTATTCCCAGAAGCTATATATATTGAAGAAGCTAAAGAGATGAAGGAACTAGTTCAAAGCTGCACAGGATTAGATGTTGGGATTCCTAAGGCAAACGCACATCTTAAACAATATAATTTCAGAAAAGAATTTTTTTTGTTATCTGAATATGTGAACATACAAAAGAATTTTCTTTTTCAAGGGATGATATTTTTTGTCTCTTTGATTCCAAAATAATTCATCTTAAATAAGCTAAGTTTTAAAAATGGACTACAAATAGAATGCATATCTACATATTCGTTATTTCATTTAAAAGATCATTTATTTTGCCATATTTTCCCAAAGTCACCAAAAAAGGGAGGGAAACAAAATTTGGATAAATGTTCTAGTCATGAAACAGAACAAGGCAATTTTTTTCTAATTCAATAAGCTCTTATTAAATGCCTACTATGCGTAAGGCATCATGGCATGCTCTAGGAACACGAAGACATAAAGGAAAAAATCCTTGCCCTCAAAAAGATTATGTTATACTTTGGGGAACCATACACAAGCAGGTAATGAAATACAAAACATAAAAAATAAGTAAAAATAAGTTGTAAGTAGGACAACATCAACAACTGGAGACACTGGCAAGGAAACCTCCTTCAAGAAGTGGCATGAGGAATAAGGCATGTCTAACTCGTATGAAATTATATTCATTCTAAAGTCATGAAAGATAGTTGGTGAAAGAAGAGGAGTTATTATAATTGATTTTAGCAAGGGAAAATCAAGACAACAGAAAAATTTCCTGAATGTGTCCTGTCACGCAGAGAAGAGAGTAGGGTGTTTCTTATACTTCAGATTTTTAAACTTCCTTATGAACTTACTTCCATAGTGATATGATGGCATACTGTAACTTCAGCCACAATCATAGAAAATACACATTCGTGATCACCTTTTAAAAGAAGGCCCTGTAGTCTGTGGTTCGGAGTGTTGTCACTGTTACCGACTAGATAACACACTGGAGTCAACAGGCTATTAGCAACATTATCTGCATAGAGCTGTTGCTTTGACTATACTCTTACTGTACATGACTCTGGTAAGGCCACATTAATGAAACATATTTCTCCTTCATAGAGGTTCCCTCAGACAGTGCTTACAAAGATTCTTGTTTTGATGCCAGCACATACTCTCATGCACCAGATCTACAAGTGTACATTTTTCAAGCATTACATGAGATTTAGTTACACGATTCACTGCTAAAATAGTTTAAATTCCGCCATCGTCCTTGGAAATAGGGCCCATGCAATCTGTAGCCTTCCTAGAGCAGCTGGCAAGGAAAATAAGAAGGAAAGGATGCTAAAAAGGGAAAGACTAAATTGGTTTTAAGCAGCAACTCTAGCATATAAGGTGACCACTTTTATCCTGACCACTGGTGATGAGAAGAAAATCCCTCTCTCACTATCAATTATGAAATCCTTTTATGACAACTGTGATTTCTTCTAGCTTATGGACATTTTCCTATTGCATTCTGGGTGAAGCCACCTATGTGGTGTATTTCTGTCAAAATGACAAAAGAAAATTGATTTCTTTTTGTGGGATATCCTTATCAATGAGGGCTGTAATGCTTTGACTGATGGAGTGTTAACAGAGAAGTCCATTAATTGATTTGTAAATAAATAGAGCAAAGTCTACACTTCTGGCCAGTTATTGATAGAAGCCATTTCCTTTTCACTGGCAAATACCCTTAATCTGCTTCAAAATGCCGCTTCCAACTCAAAAGCATTCAACTCAGCACCAGCTATTAAAGTGCTTCCCACTGATGTGGTTGCCATAGTTAAGGGCTCCCTTCATATGCCTACTGTAACTCTGTTCAAGGAAGTGCTTTATAAGCCACATGTAAAATGTTGCTTAGGTCACAATTCTCATGCTTCAAAGCAAGTCCTGTACAATAACATATAAAATAAAGGAAAATAAAATAAAATTTGGGGACTAGCATCTGTCTGTGTCCATTTTAAAAGAGCAGTTGGACAAACAAAAAGCTTGTCCCCCAATGCCTGTGTCTCAGGTGCCTTTATACACACATGCATGCACACAGATCGTTGGGTTTTTTTCCATGACAGAATGAATTGTGATATTAAGAAGTCTATAATGGTGAAATGACTTATAATTTTTTATATAAAAAGGAAAGTTAATGAGATGGGATATTTAAAAATACATATTACAATCCACATGAATAAATATCTAAGGCTCTTAAAGAATCTTAACTATTACGAATACACAGTAGGAAACATTTGCCACTTGCTAATAATTCACTAAATGCATGAAAAAAACTGTAGCAGAATCACTGTTAAATACTAAATTAAAACAACCAACACAAAATCACTTGTTTTTGAATTTTAGTTTTTGTAAATAATCAAGAAAAAAGGCATGTCATGCCTATGACAGCTTATGATTGGAGCAAATTGGTCAGGTTTTATAACTATAGTCACTCTTCTAAGACCTAGGTAGTATGGCAAAAGAGAAAACATTTAATTGAGCCCAGGAACTATATATACCAACAGAAGAGTCCTATTCATTGCTGGTAGTGACTTCTATGTAACCAGATGCCTCAGTTTACCAAGGTACAAAACGAGTTGAGAAATTCTAGAGAGTGAATATAGTAGGACTGTTTGGTAGAACCACAGACCTCATAAGATATCAGTCCTTCAAATATCAGTTCAAATACTATTTTTTATTTTTATGATATTTCATGAATCCTTCCAGAATCAAATATTATTGTCTCAGGTCTAAGTTATCTTCTCCTTGGGGTTCCCCTAAGGAAGGAGTTATATGTAAAGAAACATCCAGATTGTGTACATGTGCTCTCAGGGGTCTTTGAGGAGTGATTTTGTCAGGCAGTGATCTGTAATGTGCTTTGATTCAAAGGATCTGGTCTGATACAGGAGGGTTTGAGAACCCACCCTTTGGAATAGGCAGGAGGTCCAGACAAGCAAGACACTGAACAAGACAATATTAAATCCAGACAATAGCCCCAGGAGCAACAGGCAAAGGACTTTCAGATTCTGCCATCAACCAGGCAATTTCATTGGGACTCTGGGATTAATATATTTTCCACTACATCTAAAGAAGTAGGCAAAATGTATTAGTTGAAAGGAAAGAGTGAGAGGAATGATTTAGAGGACAATCTTTTGTAAAACATTTTTTTTAAATAATCACTTTTTCAACTTTTTAATTCCTTTAAATCTATATTTTTAAAAAACAGTGAAAAATTTTTGAAACTTAGTGTTTTTAAAATATGTGAAATTACATCCACATTGGATGTGCATGAACCTTGGTTAAGAACTTTTTTCCCCCAAACCATGGCACCATTCTTTCTCCAGATGGCTCACAAAATAATTTATAAATGACAAAAGTTCACTGGGTTTACAGCAGCTGTTCAGCTCGAGCTCTTTGGCCACCCACTTCCACAGAACTGAGAGCTTTCAATCAATTCTTGTCTCCCCCTGGACCTTCAAATAGCATCAGAACATGCATACAATATGTTCTCAGAAAGTAGAAGGCCAAATAGGAAGGATGATAATAATAAGCTGCATAGCCCAGTGCCCTAGACATGTCACTTTTCCCCCAAAATTTAATCCTACGCAAGCACCAAACAGTAAAGGGCTGAGTTGCAAAAACCTTTTTCTCTTTTAACTTCCTTCCTTCTTTTTCTTCCTATATCATTCACAGCTGTTCTCCTAGATTATGTGGTGAGAAAAGTCCAATGCTTTCAAAAACTGTTTTTTAATAATTCATGATTAATATTATGGTTACTTAAACCACTCAAAAACTGCTCAAAGCACCATCTTCCTCTTCAACCATTCCTATAATGCCTTACTTCAGTGAACCCCAGCTTTTTATGTCATGCAGGAGCTACTTACCTGGCATCTCTATTTATGCCAAGTTACAGCATATTCTCCAAGTCTTTCTTATTGGTCACATTTTCTTCTCCCTCTATATCTTCTCCCTTATGACTAATACTGTATTATCCCTGTTATTAATAAATAATAATAACATATGTTTATATACTTAGTTATTTCAGTGGAGCCAAGATCTCATCAATGTGGGCACCTTCTTAACCAATACACATAACAACCTTCCATGATGCCTCATCCACTAAGATTCCTAGAATTTTTTTCTATAAATTCATAGGCAAATTCTTGGCTTGCAGCTTATTTTACTGAATCAGATGATGTTTTAATTTTTTTCTAAACCAATAGGTAGAGAGCAGAGCACTATGGGATTTCCATCAGATCTGTTATATTTCACGTAAATATGTTGTTTTCTCCAGTTTTATCTACAAATGTTTTCAGGATGTGGTGGCTTAGTTGGATCTTATGCCAAACTGGTTCATTTTCACCTCTGCTGCTGTTTGAATACTGTAGTAAACAAAAACTGCACTACTGTTTTATAGACAATTTAAGAACTATGGAATTCTAAAGGTTCATAAATATGCTATCTATACTTTTATTCAAGTCATATGGGAAAATGGTAAATAGTTAAAGGACAAAGTCAGATCTGTAGGACATTCCATTTAAAAATTCCCTCCAAACTTATTAAGATCACTTTAATAACTACTCTTTTGATCTGGTCATTCAACCAGTTCTGAATCTACTTAACTTCATTATTTAGCCCATATCTCTTCATCTTCTCTACTTGGATAACATTAAAAGATATTGACAAATGTTTTGCCAAAATCTAGGAATATTATGCCTTCAGCATTCCCTTGATCTATCAGTCTAGTAACTCTTTCAAAGACAGAAATTAAATTTGTCTGGTATGATCTAATCTTAGTGAAGCCACACTGACTCTAATTTATTACCACTTCCCTTTCTAAATGGCCACAAACCGTAACTTTACTAATAGATTCTAGACTTTTGCCAAGAACTGAAGTCAGGATCACCAGTTTATAAATTTTTCACTCTAACTTTTTCCTTTTGTGAAAACTGAGATAAAGACTGTCTTTGTCCAGTATCATGGCAATCCTCATGATTTCTTCATGATCATTCAAAAAATTACTTTTGACAGATTCCTGTAAAATAGGTATAATAAGGTGGTATCATCTCTGTTTTATAGATGAGAGAACTTAGGTGCAGAGAAATTAAATTATTTTTTCCATGGTGGCATAAATATCAGAAGTGAGATATAAACTCAGATCATTTATGATTCCAATCCCATCATTTTCCATTAAATCATACTACACATTATCCCTAATAAAGGGAATACAATATGCACACAAATAAGTAATAAAAGGTACGGTGAGGGATGTAGGTGAAAGTGAAATGAATACAAAATGCAATAAGAAAATTTAGGGGGAAAAGTTCCCTTTTAGCTGAACAAATCAAGAAATGCTTTCTGGAAGAAGCAGCATTGGAGTTAACCTCCAGAGGTACAGAATTTTAACAGACATAGAATTTGGAAGGTAGTTATGTCAGCCTGTAAAGATTCAGTAAGGCAAAAAAGTATAGGATATTATAGGAGATTAGCAGTTCAAACTGTCTAGAGTATAGTACATGTGATACAGGCATATTAAATACAGCTGGAATAATAGATCAGATAAGTTTTGGATGGCTATAAAAGCCAGGCTAAGTGATCTCTGTTTTATCCCATATGTAATAGGCACCTATGGAAGGTTGCAATTAGATAGTATGGCAGAGGGACCGGAGGACCTGACATCTGGAAGCCCTGTGTTCAAATTTTGCCTCAGACACTTACTAGCTATGTGACTCTGGGGAACTAATAATAACAGCTAGCATTTTAAACAGTGCTTACTATGTCACAGAACTATGCAAAAAATATGTCTCATTCTGCCTCTGAATCTACTACCTCTTGTTTTTTTTTTCTTTTAAAATAAGATGGGTAGGGAAGAAAATAAATAATTTTGATTGAAATAAAAATCTAGCCTTCTCTTTGCCACTCGAATATGACATTAGGCTACTCACTTATCCACTCTATGCTTTAGTTTTCTTATCTCTAAAATGAGGGAGTTGGACTTACTGGCCTTTAGGATACCTTCCAGGTCTAAATCTACAATCCTTTAATTTATATGATTCATTAAGGTCACACAGTCAGTATGTGTCAGTGGTAATACCTGAAATCAGGTGCCCCATGGTCAGCTTTGCCATTATGCCTCAAAATAGCATGATACCCTATCAAAACAGCAGGGGAGCAATAGTGGTTAAGTAAAGGAAGATGTTCCAGATAAAAGTTAGCTTATAAAAGTTACATTTACAGCAGGAAGACTTAGGGTCAAACCTTTGTAGTTACAGACAAGGCATTTACAATAGTGAAACAAAAATCTCAATCACTATTCTTGCTTTTTCTCCCCAGCATTGAGTAGTGCTTTACAAATAGTAAGCACTTAGTAAATGCTTTTTCATTCAATCATTTACCTTCATAACCATAATGATACACTCTTTCCCCCATTGCTATTGAAGCTAGGTGGCACAGCAGATAGAGCACCAGACCTGGAGTCAGGAAGACTCCTCTTCCTGAGTTCAAATCTGGCCTTAGACAGTTACTAGCTGTGTGACCCTAGACAAGTCACTTAACCCTGTTACCCTCAATTTCCTCATCTCTAAAATGAGCTGAGGAAGAAAATGGCAAATCACTCCAGTATCTTGCCAAGAAAACCCTCAAATGGAGTCATGAAGAGTCAAATACAGCTGAAAAACAATTAACAAGAACAAAATCCACACATCTAGTGATAGTCAGGCATTTTATCATCCATATACCAGAGTCCTTACTTTTGCAACCTATCTTTTTAGTCTTTTCTCTATTTCTCAGCACCTTTCACTAAAGGCAAGGGAAATAAGAGAAAGTAAAACTCAAATGATCACCTATTAAAGCTTTTCAATAGAGCTACTTTAAAATGTATTCGGGGGAGTATTATGTGAGAATTAAGAGACATTAAAGCTAATAATCTAAATAACTTTTGGGGATTGTATATATACTGCCTTAATTTCTACCATTTCTCACACTATAATTGTGAGGATAATGGTGAGTTGGCAATACAGAACAGATACTTTCTCAGCATGTAAGGACATTTGGACCACTATCCACAGCCAGATAGTGAATACAGAGAGCTGGCAAGTTGTTTAAATGATATTGGAAACCCCATGGGGATTAACTTTCCTACCAAGTGATCTTTGAAATTCTATGCAAACCTTCTCTAGTCAAACAAATAGAAAAAGTCCAAGACTTGAGTGTTTCGGTAACACTTTTTAAGCAAAAAGAATCTATTGTCTGTTTCCTTAGCATCTAGAGACTTGGATGGACAACCACCAAACTGCTCACTTGCCTGCTGTGTGTAACAGTAAACTTCCTTAGGATAATCTCATGTTCCATGAATACAAAATGAATTTATATATGCTGACAGAATAAATAAACAGAATTGCTACAATGGGCTCTTGTACTAGAATCCACTTCATTTAATGTCTCCCACATCACGTCTCCCACATCACCTTCTTGGGCCCAATTAGGCCATGTCCGTGACTGATTCTAATTGGGTTAACCTAAATGGTTAGTTAATCCTAAATGGGCTGAACCATTTGTATCAGGTGGAACCAATCAAAACTCACAGAGAGTATTCACCAAATGAGTCTTTGGTTATACAGGATATAGGTTCTAAAACTCAATAAAATGGACCTTATAGACATTTATGATACCCACCACTACCAAGTAGCAGTTTATGAGTAAGGGTTTTAGAAAAGCCTCACTCCCAGAAAAGTATAAAGTAGCTTACCATCTTTTCTAAAAAGCTACAAAAGAGATGATTTAGTGAAGAAAAATGGCTGCTTAAGCTTTTAGATGAAGAAATTCACTCTATCAATGCAGGGCAGCAGTTCCTCTTCACCCTGTGGAAAATTGCTTAGATCCCTGAGAGGTCACATGCCATACTTGGGGTCATATAACTAAGACTCCTCAGAAGCATAACTTGAACCCAGGTCTTTGTAGCTTCAAGGCTAGCTCTGTCTTCTTTCTTCCATTTTATAGGCATAACTGTAAGCTAATTTTGTCAGGTATAAACTATGTATCTACTCTCCCTATGGAAGTGCTTCCTTCCTTATTATTTAATATGTATTAAAGTCATTGTCAGTAAGGTGGATTTTAGTGTGTTTAAAGGGAATTTTTGTTATTATTTCTTAGAGTTCAGTTTCCCAGGATTCATAGCCATAACAATCTCTTGTTCCCAGGTATTAGATATGAGTTCCCACAACTATGGTTCAAAATACCTTCACTTGCACAGTGAAGGTGAATATATAATGATGAATAATATAAACATCCATTGCAGCTGCACAGTGAGATGCAGGGATGAGGTGATATAAATTGGTGAGGCTATTGCTGGCAATATGCCTTCTTTGTCTGTTGCCCTATAAAGCAGGTGGGCACAGGTCAGTGAATGGGAAACCTTAAGGTTGGATGCACAAGCTGGAATGCTGTGTGTGCCTGGATCAGCCCCCATCAAGGCTTGGAAGGAAGCTGTGTTTGCCTGAACTGGGCCCTACTGAGGCTTGAGGAGATTTAGGGGAATACACAAGTTGTGCCTATCTTGATTGACCCAGTGAGAAATAGGGGTAGTTGTCCCACCTTCTCACTAGTCCCTGGAAGAAGCATGATTAGGGAATGCTTCAGGAGTTTGTCCTCCCATTATCAGCAATCCTCTTCTGAGAAAACTAGACTAGAGTAGAGTAAGATTATAAACCTCTTCTTAGTCTCTTTCCTGTCTGACCAGATCAAGAGTGAAGCTATGCTAGCAGTCATCCTGTGTGCTGTGTTTATCTGTCTTACAGTAATAAAACCAAAGGAGGGTCAGCATAGCATAATAGATAGCCAGAGAATTTAAGTTCAGGGAGACCTAGGAAAAGTCCACAAGGAGAGTCCATACCTGAAGAAGAATTCTTTCTACAATATTGCTGACAAATGGTCAAGTGTCTTTTCTTTGAAAACCTCTAATGAAGAGCGGCCCTCTGTTTCCTGAAGCAGCCCATTCTACTGTATCATAGCTGTCAATGTGAGGAAGTTTTTCACCCTACACTTCACACCCACTACTACATGGACACTAAATCCATCTCTCTGAAACTTCTAACCATTGGTCCTAATTATGCTCCATAGGGCCAACTTGGACAAGTCAACTACTTCAATTTAACAATCCTTCAAACACTAAAAGTCATGTACCATGTTCCTCTTCTTTTTTGTTTTCCTTCTCCAGGCTAAAAATAACCTCCTTCAATTAATCCTTAAATGGCATAATCTATTGATCTATAGACCCTTCAACATTCTTCTTTGTTCTCTTATGGACAATCTCTAGCAATATTTTCCCTGAAATGTGACATCCAGAATTTTGCACAGTACTGCAGGCAATGAAAATAACATCTCCCTAGTAAATGTTTTTACTAAAATGAATTCTCTTGAATAGTGCCTGTAACCCTCTGTAAAAACTGTAGAGAAGCCAATAGAAGAAGTCTGAGGGTTTACTGGATATTAAATAGAACAAGAATTTAGAGTTTGAGTTCTATTATTTAGTTTCCTTTGCAAGTAATCTGGGACCATTTCTCCTTTTGCATATCAAATACAAAAGGACTCTCACTGCATTGCGGGTAAAAGGGATGAATGAAGAGGAGATAAATATTTGCAAATGGTAGGAAGAGCAAACACAACCAGAAACCATGCAAGGGAATTCAAGTCCCCACAAAGAACTGAGCCTGTCACTTGAATCAAACTCTGGACATTTCAGACCGTGCTGCTGTGTTTCACTCTCATTCACAATAGTTTCTTTCCACTTTGTGGATTTGCATGCTTGTGACTGTGAAGGTTCATTACATGTAGGTACCCACTAGGATGAACACAAATTTGATAATTTTTTAAGCCATGACTTAAATTTTTCTACTATCTCAGCACTACCACCATTTTCCACATTTTACCTTGAGAATCATAATCATATCAACACTATCCTTCCTGAAAAGGATAGGTCATTCAACTGTCCTCTAACTCTAATTATCAAATGAGATAATTATTATAAAGCACTCAGCATAGTTCCTAGAACATAGTAAGCCCAATGCAAATGTTATCTATTATTACTAATTATTATTATTAATTACCCTCCTAGATCAAAACACCTCTTCTTAGCAACCACCACCCTGTTCATGTGGCCTTCATTTATGAGGGCATAAACTCTTTGATAGCAGATACTGTACTGCTTTTTGTACTGGTATCCCCAGGACTTAATACAGTCACTGACACATGGCAGGTGCTTAACAAATTCTTTTTCATTCATTTACTACATAATAAACATGAACAATAAACAACCAAAATAGTAAGTCATATACATACAGTCATTTATAGCTCATTACAAAGATACCCATTAGTAAAAATTATCATAAAGAACTATAAGAATTTTTTATACTTTCCTAAAGGACATTTTTTAGCTAAGATCTGCCATAGAAAGTCTTAAGGACAGCTTTTCATTAATAGTGCAAGAGATTCCAGTGAAAACCATTATGAACTCAGCTACAATATTTGATGAAGAAAAATATTAATATTAGGGCATTATCTCAATTGGACTTGTAAATATAAGAAGAGCATTCCCATTACAGATTCTGCTCTCTGGTGCCATATGGTCAACAGTAAGTTATTCAAGGAAGGATGATCCAGTTTTTAGATCATCCAGCCTCTGGCTACCCACCATTTGGGGACTTTACTGCACCAGTGAGCAGCACTGGCAACTCCACCAGAGGGCAAGAAAATCAGAAGGATATGACACAACTTAGTCATAATTATGACGAAACTCTTTGGAGAAGGAGAGAATTGATACTATTGGCATTCAGAAAACTGAAATAGTCTATGAACATATCTAACCATCATACAAATAGCATACCAAAAGGCAATGGCTCACCCTAGGTTCAAAGGAAATGTGAAATTGTACTGCAAAGAAGAAATCTCTTAACAATTAATGTTATCCAGAAATGGTGTGGTCTTCTTTTTAATGTCTGTTATTTTATGAGAAATGAGGAGGGCATTCCAGGCAGACTAAAATGGCATAAGCACATTTGTGATCATGGTAATAAGAATGGTTTCCAACAGGACATAATGAGAAGATGACATTAATTTGGGTTTTTTTAATTTTGTTTTTGTTTAGGATTGTTGAGATAAGGTTGGAAAAGTAAAGAGAGATTGACCTGAAAGAACACTGAGTATCAAGCTATATTTCAATTTTATCTTATAGGAAATTGGGAGACACTAAAAACTTTTAAGCAAAGAGTGCTGACATGTGCAACATGACTTTTTCTGAAGATTGATCAGGCAACAATTTGCAGGATGAACTGGACAATGGAGAGTCCAGGGAAAGGGAGACAGTGAGGAGACTATTCTCATAACCCAGTCATGATTTGATTAAGGCCAAGAATAATGTGACAGCAATGGAGACTGAAAAAATAAGTGTGGCTGTAACAGACCACAGGAGAGAAAGGAGTCAGTTACAGCCTTACATGAGAGGAAAACAGATGTTATCTTGGACCGAGTGGGAGGGAGAGAAAGAGAGAGAGAGAGACAGAGAGAGAGAGAGAGAGAGAGAGAGAGAGAAAGAGAGAGAGAGAGCAGCTGGTTGGGAGGGAAAAATGGTGCTCAGTTTTAGACATGTTGTATTTGAGGTGACAGCAGGACATACAGATGGTGATGTCCAGAAGGCAATTGACAATGCAAAACCAAAAATTAAGAAAGACATAATGACTAAAGATGTACATTTGGGAGTCACCAGTGTAAGGGAGACACATGATAATCTGAATATCTCCAAGAGTAATAGGGACCATAGAAGGACAATGAACTCTGAATCACAGAACCTAAGTAACAATCTCAGCTGTTACTTGCTACCAATGGGATCTTGGATAAGTCACTTATATCTTACTGGGTCTCAGTTTTCTCACATGTAAAATAAAAGAGTTATACTAAATAATCTCTAACTTCCCTTCCAGTTCTAAGTCTATGATCCTAAAATTTTATGAAACACACTGGTGCACTGTTTTTATATAAAGTACACAGACTTATAGTACACCCACATTTGAGAGACCAAAGGAGAAAGTTCAAGAACCCCAGAAGAAACAAGGAGGATCCAAAGGTATAGGAAGAGAAACAATAGCATGTGCTATCAGAGGAGCAAAGGGAGAAGAAAATTTTAGATATGGAGGTGATGGATAATAACATAATCATTAGGGATAAGGAGAGAACAGTTAGGTGGCCATGCATAAAGTGTTGGGTCTCGAGTCAGAAAGACTCATGTTCTGAATTCAATTATCTGTGTAATACTGGGAAACTCATATAACCCTGTTTGCCTCAGTTTCCTCATCAGTAAAATGAGCTGGAGAAAGAAATAGCAAACTACTTCAGCATTCTTGCAAAGAAAACTTCGAATGGGGTCATGAGGAATTAGACATAACTGAACAAGTGGGGACTGGGATAGAACTTATGATTTCATTGGTGCAAGTACTTCCATGGTAAGGAAAGTATCTCTTTCAATACAGGTCAGAAACTTTTCTCTAACTTCAAGTTTTAGATATTTGCTTTTACAAGGGCACTAACAGGTTAAAAGATTTGCCAAACGTCTATAGACAGAAAATGTCAGAATCAGGCCTTGAGACTCTGACTGGTTCCATTTGCTATACCAGTTCCCTCACAGTGATAATAAATAATTCATATTCATGTAGTCTTTTTACAGTTGTAGGTCACCTTAAATATACTATTTCATATGATCCTTACAGAACTATAGAATCTCAAAGAAGGAAAGAACCTCAAAAGTCAACTGGTTCAACTCATCCTGAAATAGTATTTTCATCTCTTAACATCTCCCATAAGTAGTCATCTAGTCTCCTCATAACCTCCAGTCAGGGGAAACCCAAAACCTCTGGAGGCAGCCCATTCTACTCATAAATAGCTCTAATTGTTAGGAAAGTTTTCCTTAAGTGAAATCTTAACCCAAACTTCCATCAAAACCTGTAAGATTGGTAATAGAATCTTCCTATATTTGAGATGAGAAAACTGCAGTTCAGAAAAATTAACTGTTTTACTCAAAGTATTACAAGGCCTATGGCAAGTCCTTATATCTAATGGGTATCTCATTCAGCTGTTGAATCACAGCACTACTACAGTTCAATACAGAGGCTAACATTTGGTTCACTGTCCCCATTCAAAATATTCTCTACTAAAAGTCTTGACAGGAACTTTTAATTAAATAACAATTGGGGGGTCAGAGCCAAGATAAGGGAGCAGAAGGACTGATGTGCTCTTGCTCTCTCCATAGCCCTTAAAATACCTTTAAAAATGACTCTAAACAAATTCTAGAGCAGCAGAAGCCACAAAATGACACAGTGAAAGAGATTTCCAGCCCAAGACATCCTGGAAGGCTGACAGGAGGGGTCTATCACACTGGGCTCAGAGAGAGCACAGCCAAGCATGAACTGCACTTCACAGACAGGACTGGAGCAGGCTTCAGAACACTGAATCATGGACAGCTGCTGTGGTTCCTGGATTTCACAACCCAGAAACACCAAAGACATCTTCAAAGGTCAGTAAGAAAGGTCTTTCACCTGGGTAAGAGGGGAGCATGGTCCAACATCAGCCCCAGCACCAGCACCAGTCCCAGGGCTATGGCAGCCACTGTAGCAGCAGCTTCCATTTTTGAAACCCTCAGCCTAAAGACCCTGGCTGAATCTAGTTGCTTATCTGGGTCTCAGTTCTGAGTGCTGGGGTGGTCCTGGGGTGAGGAGGAGCACTGGCTTGGCGGGGCTGGTGGAGGCTCTGGAGAGGGAATCCTACTCACAGATCCAGGGCAGAAAAGAATGCTTGTGGTTGCTCACAGATCAGAGTGCAGACCAGGAGAGGAGTAAACTCCTCTCCCTTGACTGTGCCACTTTGGAGGAACTGAGAACTTATAGATCCCTAGAGATATTTCAGAGAACAGTTGTGCAAAACCTCTGAAGCCTAGGGTAGTATACCCTCCACTTGACAAAGGACTCAAAAGTCAAATGACTGGCTAGGAAAATGCCCAAAAAGGGGAAAAAATAAGACTGCAAGGTTACTTCCTTGGTGAAAAGATATTTTCATACATCCTTGTGGATGAGAAAGAGCAAAACATAAAATCAGAGGAAGACAGCAACGTCAAGACTTCTGTATCTAAAGCCTCCAAAAGAAAATATTCAATGGTCTTAGACCACGAAAGAACTCAAAAAGAATTTTGAAAATCAAGTAAGCGAGGTGGTGGAAAACTTGGGAAGAGAAATGAGAGCAATGAAAGAAAATCATGAAAAATGAGTCAACAGCTTGCTAAAGGAGCGCCAAAAAAATGCTGAAGAAAATAACACCTTTAAAATTAGACTAACCCAAAAGGCAAAAGAGGTCCAAAAAGCCAATGAGAAGAAAAATGCAAAAAGCATAATTGGACAAATAGAAAAAAGGGTTAAAAAGCTGACTGAAGAAAATAGCTCTTTAAAAATTAGAATGGAGCAAATGAAAGTTAATGACTTTATGAGAAACTAAGAAATTATAAAACAAAACCAAAAGAGTGAAAAAAATAGGAGACAATGTGAAATATCTCATTGGAAAAACAACTGACTTTGGAAATAGATCCAGAATAGATAATTTTAAACTTATTGGCCTACCTGAAAATCATGATCAAACACAGCCTAGACATCACCTTCCAAGAAATTATCAAGGAAAACTGCCCTGATATTCTAGGACCAGAGGGTAAAACGGAAATGGAAAGAATTCACTGATCACCTCCTGAAAGAGATTCCAAAAGGAAAACTCCTAGGAATATTGTCAAGGAGAAAATATTACAAGCAGTCAGAAAGAAACAATTCACATATTGTGGAAATACATTCAGGATAACACAGAATTTAGTAGCTTCTACACTAAAGGATCAAAGGGCTTGGAATGTGATATTCCAGAGGTCAAAGGAGATAGGATTAAAACCAAGAATCACTTACCCAGAAAAACTGAGCATAATACTTCAGGGAAAAAATGGAATTTCAAAGAAATGGAGGATTTCCAAGCACTCTTGTTGAAAAGACCAGATTTGAATAGAAAATTTGACTTTCAAATACAAGAATCAAGAGAAACATGAAAAGGTAAATAGGAAAGAGAAGCCTTAAGGGACTTATTAAAGTTGAACTGTTTACATTCCTACATGGAAAAATGTTATCTGTAACTCATGAGACCTTTTTCAGTATTAAGGTAGTTAGAGGGAATATATATATATACATATATGTATGTACTTATATATATGTAAGTATGTATGTATGGTACATATGTATGAGTATATTATATGTGTGTAGGCATGTGTATGTACATGGGCATACATATGTATGTGTATATATATGTATATACATATGTATGCATAGGCACAGGGTGAGTTGAATATGAAGGGGGAATACCTAAAAAATAAAATTTACTGTTGAGTGGAATGTACTAGGAGTAAGAGACAGGGAGAGGTAGAATGTAGCAAATCACCTCACATACAAGAGGGAAAAAAGAGATTTTACAATGGAGGGGAAGAAGCAGGGGTAGATGAAAGGAAACAAGTGGCCCTTACTCTCATGGGATTTGGCTTAAGGAGGGAATAATACACACTCAATTGGATATGGAAATGTATTTTACCCTGCAGGAAGGCAGGGGAGAAAGGGATAGGAGAGGGAAGATAACAGAAGAGACAGCAAAATGAGGAAAGGGATAATCAGAAGCAAACACTAATATGGGAGGACAGGTCAAGGGAGAGAATGGAATAAATGGAGGGAAGGATAGGACAAAGGGAAATGCGGTTAGTCTTTAGCAATGTAACTATTATGGAAGTGTTTTGCATTGTTACACATGTATGACCTATTTTGAATTGCTTGTTTTTTCAATGAGGGTGGATGGAGAGGGAGGAAGGGAGAGAATATGAAACTCAAAGCTTTAATAATAAATGTTAAAAATTGTTTTAGCATGCAGCTGGAAAATAAGATGTACAAGCAATGGGATATAGAAACCTATTTTGCCCTAAAGGAAAATAGAAGATAAGAGGATAGAAGAAGCGGGGTAAAAGAAGGAAGGGCAGACTGGAGGAAGGGGTGGATGGGGTGCATACTGTCCTGGGGTGGGGGGGTAGAGAAAGATGGGGAGAAAATTTTGTTCAGCAGTTTTTTGGGTCTCCTTTAGCAAGGTGTTCACCTGCTTTTCATGCTTTTTTTGCATCTCTCTCATTTCTCTTCCCAGTTTTTCCTCCACCTCTCTAACTTGATTTTCAAAATCCTTTTTGATCTCTTCCATGGCCTGAGCCCACTGAATATTTATTCTGGATGTTTGAGATACAGAAGCCTTGACTTCTGTGTCTTTCCCTGATGGTAAGCCTTGTTCTTCCTCATCGGAAAGGAAGAGAGGAGATATCTGTTCATCAAGAAAGTAACCTTCTATGGTCTTATTTTTTTTTCTCTTTTCTGGGCATTTTCCCAGCCAGTGACTTGACTTCTGAATGTCCTCTCCACACCCTCCTCTCCTCCAGATCCACCCAGCTAGTGCTTGGGGTCTGAGATTCAAATGCTGCTTCCTAGCCTCAGGGCTGGGAGGGGGCAAGGCTGCTATTCAGTGTGAGATCAAGTTCAGCTGCTCAAGTGGGGGCAGGGCAGCCACACCAGGCTCAGTTCCCTCAGGGGGTTTATGCAAAGACCTTCAACAATGGATCCAAGCTCCTGCCTGCTTTGGGAGCCCTTGTCAGCTGCTGCCTCCACTGCTGCCTCCCGACAGGGCCCGAGCCATGGAGACACCCTGCACCCTTCCCAGAAAGCCAAAAAGACTCTCTCACTCACCCCCGGCGCCTGTGGGTGGAAGGACCTCCACGGCTGCTGGAGATTCTGTCCCTGAAGCCTGCTCAGATCTGGTCCTCTTGGTGCCGCGGGGCCAAGGCAGGGCTGGGCTCCGCTCTGGGTCTGGTGCACGACGGACCTTTGGTGTCTGTTTTCAGGGCTCTCTCGAACAGAAATCTCCTCCACTCTGTTGTTCTGTGGCTTCTGCTGCTCCAGAATTTGTTGGGAGTTCTTCTTTACAGATATTTTATGGGCTTTGGGTTCGGAGCTAGCATATGTGTATCTTTCTACTCCACCATCTTGGCTCTCCCCTCCTGGAGAGAAAATTTTGAATTCAAATTCTTGTGGAAGTGAATGTTGAGACCTAAAAAATGAATAAATTATATGTCTTTAAAAATAAAATAAAACACATTTAAATAACAATTGGAATAGAATTGTAGAGTAAGTTACAACAAGAAACACTGATTAACAAAAACATTTTTCAGCCCTTATACACAAAATATTTATATATTCCTCCAGTCTCCTCTGGGATTATAATATAACCATGACCCACTTTTGATAGAAAGCCCTATATTCTTTCAACTTTGCTCTGCTGTCTCTTTCTTAGATGCTACAAAGAGATCAGCATGACAAAGGGAAATGCTGAAGAAAAGGTGGATCCTGACCCTCATGGCAGTCCAAGTTTTTATACCACTTCAAAAGAAATAAGTAGGCCCCAGAAACTACACCATTGGTTTCTTCTAAGATTGGTGCAAACACAAAACACTTTCTTCAGTGACTAGATTGGTTTCCTATATCTTTATTTTCTTCATTCCAGAAAAAAGATATTCTCCAATCTTACGTCTCCCCTCGTACCTACCTATACTCTAGACCAGGAGGGTGTCCTCAAGTGCAGCCCTTTGACTAAATCCAAACTTAATAAAAGGATTTGTTCTATAAAACTTGGACTCAGTCATAAATTCACACCCAAGAGCCTGGGCCACATGTGGCCTCAAGACCACAGGTTTCCCACTCCTGCTGTAGACTCTAGCGCCAATCTAACCTCTAATCAGAAGAAAATTTAGGACCCAGGGACTGCTCTTTTTTTAAGGCCTCACTTTGACTTTATACTCCAGTTTGTTGAAAGGTCAGATCTTTCTCTTGTGCCTTTGTAGGTGTGTCCTCATCTTGGTTCCCTGTCTGGTATTCCAGTTCAAAGACTACTATCTGGTTCTGATCCCTTCATTCTCCTAGACTCTAGAGTTGTGTCCCTAATTTCTGTGTCTACAGTACAATGCTACACGTATGGTAGATGTTTAATAACCTATCACAATGGCTCCATCTGACATTTAGTTCTCAGTCACTCGGCACTTGGCAAGAGCCACCATAGACTTAAGTCTATTTCTAGCATAACCCTGGGCTTTACAGTTCTTCAAATACCACTTTATGATTTTGTTTTATTATTGCATGCTATCCCAAAAGGGTTTGTCAACTCAAACTATGCAAAGCATCAAACACCTATTTTAAAATATAAATATGCCTTACGTAGTCAAATATGAAACAGAGAAGAAAATTTGTTTTTTAAAAGGACAAAGATGAAATCTGAAGCAAAGGGGAAGCCATATTCCACTTTTGGCATCATAAAGAGAAAAGACAGGAATGTCCCAATATTCTGCCAGTTTTTACTAGACATAGCTATTTAGGAACTGAAGTTTATCACTGGCTTGTTCAGCTTTTCCAATGAAATATCATGGTAGATTCTCAACATGGCAGAGGATGGGAACAGACTGACCATTGTATTCTGGAGACTACAGTCAATTGAGTAACACTGAACCATAGGGAAATTCAATCCACAGAATTTCCACAGTTTCCTGTATAGGAGAGTAGAAGAAACATGCTTTGAAAGCAGACACAGAGTTTTCCATGCTAAGGCAAATATACAAGAATTTTCTCTACCATCCTCCTTTCCTTGCCTGTTCTTATAATACCAAGAAGAAAGGTGGGAGAGAGAGATAGAAAGGAGGTGAAGGAAGGGGAAAAAAGGAGGAGAGGAAGAAAGAGAGGGAAAATAGGGAGAGATGCAGAGAGAGGCAGACCCAGAGAGAGAGACAGGGATACAGAGGAGAGAAAGGAGAAGACAGAAGCCTAAAGAGACACACAGAAAGACAGAGGATAAAGGAGGGGAGCAAGGAAGGGAGGGAAAGAAAGAGATCTCTATGAGTTCAAATTAAAAGGTTAAGCTAAGCAAAGGCACACACATGCACATATGCACACATACATACACACACATGTGTGAATGACACATTATTTAGATGCAAACACTCAGCAGCAAAAAGCTATGAAATCATGTGGGGTTTGACTTTTAGAAATGTTCACTTGATGTCATTAAAATAGCAGAATTCGATTTATAATTACTCCCTTATGAATTCTACTGTCTTTTTGAAAATGAGAGAGCATTCATTTCTGTCCCCTAACCAACTTATTTGGGGGGAAAATAGATGGGCTAGAGACAGCAAAAACTAAGTTTCAGAATTCACCTGGGAAAAGAGAAGAGAATAAGTGTCAATAATAAATAATGCCCCTGCCAGTCAATATCACCAGCCTGCTTGACATCTTCACTCAGGATAAACCCTTGGTTCTCAGTATTTACTTCCCATCCACTGCTTAGGAGTCTAACATTTCATTAACATGCAAATGTGTGGCATTTATATGGTTTAAGTAGTACTGCATATTTTTAAAAAGTCATCCTCTGCTATATCTCCGTTTTAGGATCACATTTACTGCCAATGAACCCAAATACTAACTCACACCATATGGAGACGTAAACACCACACGGTAAAGGTGGTTGGGTTTTATTCCATCTTATTGTTTTGACATTTTCAATCATTCTCCATGGCCTCATCGGTGAGGAAGTTTCTGCTTTCACTAGTTAGCCAGTGTCACTAAGTTCTTCCTGAGGCTGATGAGAAAAAATCCAACCTTTTACTCTATCAACAAAAAAATAGCCAAGAATATACTGAAGACTTTTTTTAAATGTGCATCTTCAGTATGATAAAGTAGGATGGCGGTGGAATTAGTGTAAGCAAAAGACTGTGCACCAGAGACCAGGTTCTAGTCTGGGCTTTGTTCCTAGCTCCTGCATTTGTATGATGAGAAGACTGAACTAATCAATCCACTGATAAACAAACATTTATAAAACTCCTCACAAGTGTCAGGTAGCCTATTGCTCTGGTTTTAATTATCCAAAGCTTCTCCCTGAAACAAAGGCCCATCTTTTTTTAATGACAGTTTCCTCTGGTTATAATATGCAGTGGAGATACAAGTGCAAAAATAAGACATTACCTAACCTCAAAGGGCTTATGGGAGTGATACAACATGTTCAGAGATCTTTAAAAATGCACATTTATTAATATTTGCAAAGACCTTTGCAAAGAGCTCATTTTTTCCTTACAACAATCTTGGGAGGTAAATGCTATTATTACCCCACTTTACATAAGAGGAAACCAAAGCAGACTGAGGTTGTACGACTCTCCAATGGTCATACAGTTAATAAGTGTCTGAGGCACTATTTCAACTCCAGGCTTTGTGCACTGTGCCACCTACCTGCAAGATATAGACAGACAGATATGTATGGATACATATGTATATATACACATACATGTGCACATATACACACAAAATAAATTAATAGTGATTTGTTCTTTTGGTCTAAAGTGATCTATTTCTCTCAAATGCTATTTATTTTCAATGCTTTTCTCACCTTGGGTCTCTTCTCTCTACTCAGAGGATCAATTTTACCTTTCTCCTAGACTACTATGATAATATCCTAATTGATCTCTTTGCCACCAGCATCTTCCCTCTCCAATCCGACTTTCTCACAGCTGAGAAATTGTTATTCCTGAAACATATATGACCATGTCATTGACCTATTTAAGAATCATCACTGGCTCCCAACTTTTCTCTAAGATAAACGAAAAACTGTTGTTTACAATTGAAAGTCCTTCCCAATCTAATGGAAGTCTACCATGCCTGGCTCATTACTTCTCACTCTCCTTCACGCATGCAACATTCCAGCTAAACCGGTCTTCTTGTTCTTCCATATAGATGGCATTCAATCTCCCACCTCTGACCCTTTGTCTAGAATGCACATCTTCTTTGCCCCTGATTTTTCGAATCCAGAGCTTCTTTTAAGACTCAGTTCAAGTACCACCTTCTTCATGAGAATTATCCTCATCCCTCCAGTTACTAGTACCCTTCCCTTGAGAATTACTTGGTATTTAAAAAAAAATATTATCTATTTTCATGTTGTTTTCCGCAAAAACAATTATATGTTTTTTGAGGGCATCTAGAAGCTATTTCATTTTTGTCTTTGTATGCGCCAACCACATTAGGTACTTGATAATTTATTTATTCAGCAAGCATTTAATTAATTATACCATATCCATGTTTCTCCATTAGGTCACACAATTTGGACTCCAAAAACAGGTGTTAGTGTAGTAGTACAAATAGTAGTAGTAGTAAAAATAATAACAAAATAACCGTTATTTATGCAGATTTTGCCTTTTTAAAGAACTGATCCATATTTTTTGCATTTAATACTATTTAGGAAGATAATCACAGGATCAAAGATCTAGAGCTAACCTCACTTTACAAATGAAGAAACTGAGGCCCACAGAAGTTTTTCATGAATTTTCCCAAGATTACAGAGGGAGTAAATATCAGGGGCAGCATTTGAACCAACCCAAGTTCTCTAACTCTAAAACCTTTGTCCTTTCTACTATATCAAGTCCTCCTATAACCTGAGTCCTCCTAAGAAAACCAAAATCCCAAGAAGTTAAGAGATTTGTCCCCCAAGATCACATAGCTAAGAGCAATACTAGGAGACAGAGTTCTTGACCATTTACCAACTAATAAGTATTAAGTTATTTCCCTATATAAAAGTAAGTGTTGTTATTTCTAGTTATTTCTGTACTGATCGGCTCACACTAAGTCTTTGAGAAACAAATATCAAAGGCGTGGACATTGCTGTCCAGATGAGATTAACGAACACTAAGACCAAAGAGTAACTTAAAGCATAGTTCACAAGTAGAAAGCTACCTGGATCTGGAATATGAGAACTGAGTCTGTCACTGAGTGTCTGTGTAATCTTGGGAAAGTTGTGTCTCCCTCTGGGCCTCAGTAATCTCAACTGCAAAATGAAGGGGTTGGATTTTTCTCCTCCAAAGTCTCTTTCAGATCTAAGATTCCTATCCTTGTCTGAGTACCCAGACGGTTTCATTTTTGTTTCTTGTGATGTGTCTCCGATCAAAGCAACTGTGTTAGAAATTGAACTTTTCACCCCCAGTTCAGTTATGGCTTAACAGGAGCAAGGTCAGAAAATAAAAGGAGAAAATGAGATGTGACTTGCAAAAAGGTATAAAGGAATACTGAAAAAATGCTTAAAACACATCAGAAGAAAGGATAAAAGAAAACATGGTCCCACTAGTAATTATGGAGGGATAAATGGGTAATCAGTGTCAGAAAAAGGCAAAATTAGCTGACGCTTACACACGTACATACGTATACACACACACTCATACCATCATTTTTATCCAAAACCAGGTGGAAATAAGAATAGGGAATACATACTTTGAGAAGTCAGAAAAACAAGTTAATTAAATGCAGAAGCAAAAGCTTTTAAAATAAATTTGTCCAAATTCAGATTTGCAGGTCCTAAGTAATGAAACTCAAAGTGAATAAACATCCATGTTTTGTGGACACAGGCTTGACAAACTGATTGAAAACTTCCCATAATCTAGGTCTAACCTAGTTTTATTTCATATTATTCCCCCTGACATACTTTATGTTTCTGCCATCTTGGATTACTAATTGTTCCACAAATTCAACATTCCATTTCCTATCTCTGAGCCATTGTCCTAGATCTCCTTATGCCTACCTATCAGAATTCTTATCTTCACTCATGTTCAGCTTAAAGGTCTGTTCTTTCCAGAACCATTTGGGGATACTCTACCCTTCCTAAAATTACAATGCATTCACTTATTTGGGCTTATATTGTACTTCTTCCCACCAGCAGAATATAAGCTCTTTGATAGTGACAGACTCATTATTGGCTTGTAAGGCATTTAATATGTGTTTAATTGAAATGCATCAAATTTGTACCCATTTGGAAAATCAGAGATGATCCTCAAGGTTTAGCTGATCAAAGAGAAATTCCTAAAATAAACAGTAAACCACGAATGGACAGAAATGCACATTAGAACTGTAGATCCATATCATTAATGGATATCAATAAAATAAACAAATAAAATCTTGTCAAATGGATAAAAACAATTCATGCAACAAATTATTAATCATGATGAAGTTGAAGTTATATCAGGGAAGCAAGAATAGTTCAGTAGTGGAAAAGAATTAAAATGCTTAATCATATTATACGCAAAAATATCCAAAATCACATTATCATCTCAATAGATGAAGAAAAAGTCTTTAACAATGTATAACATTCGCATATACTAAAAATCCTACAAAGTATAGGCACAAAGAGAATCTTTTTAATAACTAAAAAAATTATCTAAAACTTAGAATAATGATCATATTCAATGGGGATACACTAGAAGCTTTCTCAATACACACAGGAGGAAATCAAGGATGCCTATGCTCCCTACTGCTATTGATATATTTCTGGAAATTACAGTAATAGCAGTAAGACAAGAGAAGGAAATTAAAGCATAAAGAGGAAAAAAACCAAATCTCATTTTCTGATGACAATGTTTTTACTTAAAATTTCCTAGGGAATCAGCAAAGATACTAATTGAGATAATTAAAAAACTGTATTTCTATATAATAATGATGATAACGATCTAAGTAGCAGTGATAGAAAGGGAAATCTCATTTCAAATAACTAAAAAATACCTGGTTATCAATTTACCAAACTATACTTGTATAGATTCAATTATGAAATGCTTCTTAAAGTAATAAGTGACAATTTAAATAGCTGGGAGAATATTCAATGGTCACGGTACGCCGTGCCAGTATAATAAAAATGACAATACTACCAAAATTAGATTACATTTTTAATGCTATCCCACTCAAATTATCAAAAGGATACTTTATTGAACTCAGTAACATATTAACAAAATTAATAAGGAAAATAGTATCAACAGAAATCATGAGGAAAAGGAAGAAGGTAGGGAATTCAAGTCTCAAGCTAAATTATAAAGTTGAACTGTATACATTCCTACATGGAAAGATGATATCTGTAACTCATGAGACCTTTCTCAGTATTAGGGTAGTTGTAGGGAATGTGTATATGTATATATATATATATATATACATATGTGTGTATATATACACATATACATATATATACACATATATATGTATATACACACATATACATATGTATGTACATGTGTATCTATGCACGTGTATGTATATATATGTGTGTGTGTGCATGCATATATACATATATATACATATATGTATATATATATATATATATATATATATATATACAGATATACTGGGGAAGTAGGGGCACAGAGTGAGCTGAATATGAAGGGATGATATCTAAAAAATAAAAATAAGTGTTGAAAGAATTTTACTTGGAGAAAGAGAAAGGGAGAAGTAGAATATAGTCAATCATCTCACAAAAAAGAGGCAAGAAAAAGCTTTTACAATGGAGGGGAAGAGGGGAAAGGTGAGAGGCAATAAGTGAGTCTTATTTTCATCGGATTTGGCTTCAGGAGGGAATAACAATAATAACAATTGGATATGGAAGTTATCTTAATCTACAAGAAAGCAGGGGCAAAGAGGATAAGAGAGGGGAGTTAAAAGAAGGAACAGCAGATTGGGGGAAGGGGTAGCTGGAAGCAAATACTTTCATAGAGGGACAAATCAAAGGAAAAATAGAATAAATGGAGGGCAGGATAGGTCAGAGGGAAATGTGGTTAGTCTTTGGCAACATAACTGTTATGAAAGTATTTTGCATGACCACACATGTATAACCTATATCAAACTGCTTGCCTTCTCAATGAAGGTGGGTAGGGAGGAAGGAAGGGCAAGAATGTGGAACTCAAAGCTACAAAAATGAATGTTAAAAATTATTTTTACATGCAACTAGGAAATAGGACATATAGGCAATAGGGTATAGAAATCTATCTTGCCCTACAAGAAAATAGAAGGGAAGGGGATGAGGAACAGAGGGTGATAGAACAGAGAGTAGATGGGAGGAAAGGGTAACCAGAATACACAATGTCCTGTGTTGAGGGAAGGGGGAGATAGGAAGAAAATCTGAAATTCAAAATTTCATGGAAGTCAATGTTGAAAACTGAAAATAATTTTTTAAAAAAAGAAAGATGATGACCAAGCTCTCTTTTTGATCACGTGTTTCCAGTAGTCCAATAATTTTAAAATTACCTCTCCTGGACCTATTTTCCAGGTCAGTGGTTTTTCCAATGAGATATTCTACATTGTCTTCTATTTTTCATTCTTTTGATTTTATTTCATAATTCTTGATTTCTCATAAAGTCATTAGCTTCCATTTGCTCCATTCTAATTTTTAACCAACTATTTTCTTCAGTGAGCTTTTGGACCTCCTTTTCCATTTGACCAATTCTGCTTTTTAAGGTGTTCTTTTTGTACCTCTTTTCCCATTTGGATTAGTGTATTTTAAAGGTGTTATTTTCTTCAGCATTTTTTGGCTCTCCTTTAGCAAGTTGTTGACTTGTTTTTCATAATTTTCTTCCATCACACTCATTTCTCTTCTCAAATTTTCTTCTATTTCTCTTACTTGATTTTCAAAAACCTTTTTGAGCTCCTTCATGGCCTGCCACCAACTGATATTCCTCTTGGAGGCTTCTGATGTAGGAGCTGTGACTGTGCTGTCTTCTTCTGGTTGTATTTTTTTATCTTCCTTGTCAACAAAGTAAGATTCCAAAGTGTTAGTTCTTTTATGATGTTTACTCATCTTCCCAGCCAAACAGTTGGCTTTCTAATTCTTTGTCAAGGTAGAACTCTGCTTCCAGTGAGGGTGAGGGTGAGGGTGAGTATACTGTCCCAGGCTTCAGGGATTTTGTATAACTCCTGGATCCCCCACTGTCTGTGGATCCAGAGCTCCAGAAGCAGCCTCTGCCTCTGCTACTGCTGTTGCTGCTGCCACTATCAATCCCACTGCCCTGGGGCTGGGTCCAGATCTAGTCAGACCACATGCCCCTCTTTCGCCTAGGTCTTAACAGAGTTTTCCCACTGCCTTTTTTTGGCATTTGTGGGTTGAGAAGTTTGGAAACTGCCACAACTGCCAATGCTTCAATCCCCTGAAGCCCGCTCCAGCCAGTTTGTGTTGGTGCAGCCCAAGCCAGACTGCACTCTGTTCCCTGTTCAGTGTGAAAAACCCTTCTTTGTCAACTTTGAAGGTTGTCTTGGGCTGGGGATTTGTTTCACTATGTCATTTTGTGAGTTCTGTAGCTCTAGAATTTGTTTAGAGTCATTTTTACAGGTATTTGGAGGGCTTTGGGTGAGAGCTCAGGGAAGTCCTTCCTTTTACTTCTCCATCTTGGCTCTGCCTCCTCAGCAAAATATAGTCTTGCTACAGTGATGGCCCAGTTGAGGTTAGAGACAGTACTTTATAATGCACCCAGTCATGTCAACTATTAGACTTCCTCTAGCTGGCTCCATGGCTCATGAGTAGTAGAAGAGGACATAGATGATGGAGGTAATCCAGGGCCGTTTTGACAAGAGAAGAAAGCAATGATACAACAAAGGGCCAAATGATTCAAGTGCAAAGCACAGTACAGAGTTGAAATGGGTAACAAACAGGTTGAGACTGGATAGTGAAGGAAAACAAAGTCAGAGCAGGTCTCTGAGAAAGGAGAAGAAAAGAAAAATTAAAGATGTTTCTTATTCCACCTCCTTTCTTTGCACTGTCTACCCCCACTCCCCATCCCTGGAATGCTTTCTACCTTTTCCTTCTGACATCCCTGACATCTTCTCTGAAAAGAAGAAAGATTAAAAGTCTCCATGACAGTGAAGACCAGATTTAGAAGTGAGGCTTGAGGAAAGGTGGAATAATAAAGAGGTTTGCCTGGAGGATCAATAGGTAACAGCCACCAGGATCTAGGTTAGGAAATAAATTTGTATACCGTGAACCTCAAAGGAGAAGAGTTTGCTGAGTGAAGGTGCTCCAGGAAGAGGGCATTGTCAATGGGGAGCAAGTAATATTTCAACTCTTCTACCATGACTGGGTTGAGGCACAAGAGAAAGTATAGCAGCACAGTAGAGTAGCCAGGGAAAGTAGTGTTGTCAAGGAGCCAAAAGATGGAAGGAATGAGAAGGAAAAAGGGATGGTATGAAAATGTTTGTTAATTTTAGAGCCAAAATTCCAGAAGGAACCCTGGATGGGACAGAAAGATTTAGAGTGGCCCAGAAGGGAGTCAAGTTGAGGTGAATGAGAAAAATGGAGCAGACAGCTGGGATAAGTGGAAAGGATTTATTCATTGGCAACCAGGGGTTTGGTACCCTCGGGATAGGGGAAAATAAAAGGGAGTGGGAGCATATTCATGGTAACATTTTTTTCCTTCAAACATCCACCTCAAAACTTTTCCTCGATATTCATTCCTGGCTATAATCCAAAGATACAGTTTAGTTACTAAAGATGAATAAAAATCTAAGTATGAAAAAAATGCAAGTAGGATTCCAAGTTACAACATGTTAACTCTAGAAAGGGGAAAAAATAGGAGAACAACATCTGCCAAATTCATTTTGGTCACATTAGACATTATCTCACTGATCGGAGTCCAACTTGCATTTGTTTTCCTTCTGTCCTTCCCTCCCCCATTTCCGTCTCATTCCAAGGCTATCCAAAGCACAGAGAATAGGGTTTCCTAGAATTTGCTGGAAATGTCATTTAAGGAATGACCATCTAACTTGAGTATAGTACTATTTAAATGACAAAAGAAAAACAGGAACAGAACATAACAGTCTTTATGGAATCACAAAGATAAAAGAATTTTTAACCTTAATTCAATACTGCAAAAAAAGTATGGATCAGTGGAAGAAGTACTGGTCTTAGAGTCAGAAGACTTTGTTCAAGTCCCAGATCAGCCACTTACTAGATCTATGAACCTATTAGGTAAGTCAATTATACTCTCTAGGCCTCAGCTTTGTCATTAATAAAATGAAAGGATGGATTGTATATTATCTGAGGACCTATCTAACCACACTTACATAGTTATATCACTATGTTGAGTACCAAGTCACAGTTTATTGGCAGGATCAAGACACAAAGACCATTTACTAAAGGTAGGATAGGGTTGAAGCTTGGATCAGTCAAACTGGTAGACCTACCTGTGAAATCATGGATAGCTAAAGTAGAGAAGTATATGATCTTCAGTCATGTATGCAGTCAAGATTTGCATGTGCCATGTGAATCCATTACTAGCCAGTGGGTAAAGGGTAAGTTGAATTCCATATGGTGAAATGAAAGGAAATGCCATGTACCCTGTGGACTCCCCAGAAGAGTGTTTGACCATGACAATGTAGAATGAGAGATTCTGAAGACTCAACTTCATTAACATTGGAATATAGCAGATAAGAATTAGGACTGAGGGGAAAATAATATGAAACTAGGATTAAAGAAATTTTTTATTCAGATTGAATTTTAAAATCATTTCAACTCGTAGTTTTTTACTAATAAAATCAGTTGAATCCACAATACCCTGTAGATAATGACAGCATAGATAACAGTAGGCTTTTCATTATGTAATGCCAATTTTTAAGCAGATTCTTCAGATGTTTTCCTCCAAAGTCAAGATCTTTCATGGGTTATTATAACCAATATTTGGGCTATTTTGGTTCTAAATCCCTCTTTTAAAGTCCTGCTCTGAAGGGTCATAGATTTAAAACTAGAAAGGGTCTTACATATCCTCTAGACTGACACCTTCATTTTAGAGTTGAAGAGAAAGAGGCCCAAAGGGATTAAGTCACTTCCTCAAAGTCACACAGATAGTGAGTAGCAAAGCCAATATTAATTACTAAGAAATACAAATAATTTGCAAAGCTAATTTTTACAATAGTTTTACTCTCTTTAAAACCTCTGTCCACACATTAGAGTGGAAAGGTTTAATGGATTTGAGTCAGAAGTTTTGTTTCAAACTCCAGTTCTGTCTCATGTTAGCTATGTGATCTTGGAAAGTCATTCTTCTTTCAGCCTCACTTTCCTTAGCTATAACATGAGAGGACTGAACCAGAAGACCTCTAAGTAAAGGCATGCATAAAATATGGGTGGTTTCCAGGGTATGGAAGCACAACTTGTGACAGATATTGCCATTATCCCTTCTTTTTCCACTCAAGAGAAGTCAATGGTAATGTTTGCTACACAGTGTGTGTGGAAGCACACCCTCCCCATACTCTATGTCAAGTCAAGTTAACAAGTATGAATTAAGCCCTTACTGTGTGTCAAGCACTATACTAAGCAAATAAAACAAAACCAGTTTCTGCTCTCAAGAAGCTCATAATCTAATGGTGCAGAAAACATGTACAATCAAGAAACATGTTGGCTTATGTTTCTAAGGTACCTTATGTTTCTACATAATTAATATACCTCCACCTTGTAAAATCAGTGTCATGAAATTATGTCATGAAATATACAAAAGAAAGAAAATCCAAAGGTTGCAGGGGTGGGGAACCTGAGACCTTGAGGCTACATGTTGTCATCTAGGTCCTCAAGGACATCCCTTAACAAAAAGATTTGTTCTGTGAAGTTTGGATTCAGCCAAAGGGCCATACTTGGGACTCAGTAGGCCACATGCGGTCTTGAGACCACAGGTTCCCCATCCTTGGAGAATAATGAATATGATGGATAATTAGTCATGTCATCGAAATTCTATCCATTTTTTTCTTTTATAAACTTGTATTTTCCATTCCATAAGGACCCAATATATTCCATTCCAAACTCACCACAGCCAGTGCCATTTGACAGATCTCCTCTCTTATTAGCACTCCTCCAGAACATTTTAATATTAAAGATGAGTTGTCTTCTGGAGAGTGCAATGGAGTAGTTTCCCTCAGCAGATGGATTTGGCCTGTAGACAAAGGTCAACTCTTTTAGATCTCTCATGTCAAAGAAAGGTAACTATGAGGCTTGTTTTACCATAAAATAAGATATTATTTTTACTGAAATACAAAAAAAAAATCACAGTTGAAGTACTTTGATTACAACTTATTATGAAAAAGGACCCACATGCTTCATTCATTCAGGAAAGTACTTATGATTACAGCCAAATCATGTTTATCAGCATATTCAAACTCAAAACTATTAGCAGCTATGTGGTCAAGTTGAAAAGAAGCTGGCCAGAGTCAAGAGATCTGGATTCTAGTCCCGTTTCTCTCTGTGATCAGTTCTGTGACTTTGTGGAAGTCACTTGATTTCCAGTCGTTTCAGTTTTCTTATGTTAAAAGGCCCAGAGGTTACTCTAACTGATGTAAGATCCCTTCCAACCTCAAAATCCTATAATTATTCAATACAACTTATTTATGATCAGAATTTTTAAAAGAGTCATTTCATTTGTCTCTTTACAAGAAATTCCAATATAAATGAAAAATCCACACTTACAAAATAATAAATTAGGACATGATTCAACAAATCAGTTCTCTCATGGTTTTCTTTATATGCACACATACATACATACATACATACATACACACACACATACACATAGCTCTGTAGATGAAATTTAAATGCACATCAGCTTATAAGCATTTGGTCTCTATTGACCTATTGCATAAAGATGTAATGTTTTATGCTCTACACATCAAATCTTTTTTTTCCTTATCAATATCCTAGTCATCCTTCAAAAGCATTGCAAGACTCATTTCTCCCCTGCTATGACTAGTCCATCTTGATTTTTCTGTAGCTCTCCACATTTAACTCTGCTGTTTGTAATCTTTCTTTTATAACTGCTGGACATGATATATGTTACTATGTTCTTTAAACATTTATGACATTGAAGAAGGTAGGATCAGGGACAGCTGCTCTCTTGACCAGGAGAGATAGGGAATGGGGATCTGAGTAACAGATTTATCAGAAGATAGGTAGGAATGGTAACCTAAGTTGCTGGGAAGTGTTAGCTTCTGTTGGACTCAGTGTATATCTAATGACTTCAGCTTTGAAAATGAATAAAAACCTGAAGGCTTTGTTCATTCAACAGATATTTATTTCATATTTATACACTTACAGAGATTCAAAATTTTAACAAGACACAATCCAAGGCTTCATGGAACTTACACTATTGAAGGGGGATGAGACAAAGCACATAGAACTAATACATAGTATTACACGATCTTAGCATGACAGAAGTATACAAAAGAAAGTATACAAAAGAAAATACTATATAAGAACAGAGTGGGAAGAGCATTACTTATAGAAGATATTCAGGGAAATTTTCATGGACGAGTAGAGTTTTTGTTAGGTTTTTAAAAGATGGGCAGGAATTCAAAAGACAAGAAGGAGTGAAGACTTCCAGGTACAAGAAGAGAGTGAACAAAAGTGGGAAAGTACAGAGAAAGAGCAAGGAAAAAAGTGTAATCCAATCTGACAGAAGTACAGAAATCTTGGAGGAGAGTTAATGAGAAATGAGTCAGAAAAGTGAGGAAGGTATTATACTATGGGGAGTCTTGAAAGAGGAATTCTAAAATTTAGTGCATATATTTTGGGAGACAGTGAAGATTTATAAATGTGCCATTTTTCCTCTCATACCTGAATTGTGTTGGCACTCATTTTGAAATAAAAAATAAAAGGCAATTAGCTTGAGATCATGACAGTAAAATATTATGTTTGAAGAGGACATTTAGATGAACTAGGCCTAGATGTCAACTGGAACCATGATAAATGATCTGTGCTTTAACTTAAGGCAGAACCAGACTTAGCTATAGGCTAAATTATTGTAGATCCGGGAATGGATCAAGATAAAACCAAGATTCCAAGGGACACCAACTATAAAGACCTCTGGAGTGGAGGCAAGAAAAATTATCTGTAAGGCGATACATTTTTTAAAAAGTGATAATAATAGATTGTATAAATACTTGTAGATATAAATGTTTGTAGACAGTTTAATTATTGTGATCTCTAACATATCCTATCCCTCCTCTCTACCAGTCCACTACCATCAGCATCATATCGAGAAAAGAATATTGGATATAGAGCTAAGGGACTTTGGTTCACCTCCAGGCTCTGACACTCAGTACCTCACTGTGGGCAACTAACAGCTGCCCTGAGCTTCAGTTTCTAAATTTGCAAAATACTGGAAATAAGAGTAGTCAGGTGTTGGCAAACTATGGCCTGCAGGCTGCCTGTTTTTGTATAAGACAGGAGCTAAGGATGTGTTCTACATTTTTAACATACAATGTAAAAATCCTTCTGAGTCACTGGGACCTACAAGCAGCAGGCTACAGGCCAGAGCTGGCTCACAGACCAAGACTTAGTTTGATGATCCCTGGGCTAGATGGTCTCTAAGCTCCTCCAAACTCTAAACCTATCATCCTATGAATCATTCTGGGACCAGTAGGGACTTTGTAGGACTAAGGACCATTTCATAGATCCTTGCATATGAAGGTATACTTCAGGGAAAGTTTCATAGATTACTATAAATGGAGATCATTCCAGTAAAGGTCTACTACCTAATTATTAATGTGTATAAACATATTCCTTTTCTCAAATGATTTTGCTGGGAATCAAGGCAATGTTGTCAGAATTTTAAATGAAATCAAGTTTAGTTCACATTTTGAAACTAGAAAAGTGGAACACAATTTGTAAGCTTAAAACTTTTAGCGTAGCTTTCATTATAGCAAACTCATTGTCCAACATGATCAGTGAACCAGTTATTTGATTAAGCATATATTCTTATTAATGAAGGATTGTCATATATATATACATATATCATATAGAGATGAGCAGTTTTTGAAGAATTGAACAGTTAAACATGTAATACAATAAATATATTGACTATTAGCTTTTTTTTATGATTCTAAGCATTGTCTACTTCAGAACATTATAAACATCAGTTATCTGTAGTAAAGAGATGGATGAAAATATCAGTAAACATAAAATTATAAAATTATGAAGGAGAGAATTCCTGACAACATATTTAACTCCTCTTAGGTTTTACCATAGATTTTTGATGTATTCACTTATTTAACAGATTTCAATTAATTGTAAATAATCTCTTAAATTGCAATTAACATAAAACTACTAGATTATAAGTAATATGTAGACAGGAACAAAGATAATTTTATCTCTAATCTTATATTTAGTACAATGCTTTACTTGAATATAGCAAATACTCAACACATGGTTCCTGAATGAATAAATAAAAATTACAAGAAATAAAATCTGTTTATTCAATAAATATGTTACATCCACCACACTCCTGAACTTTGGTACCATATTTCCAACTATCTGCTGAAATATCTCCAGTTGGAGAACCTTATTTTCATTTCAAACTCAACGTATCCACAAGTGAACTACCTTCTCCTAAACTTGTTCTGATTCCCAACTTCCCTTTTTTTTGTGAGTGTGACGTTTTGGTTTTTGATCTTTGAACGAGAAGACTCAGAACAAAAACGACAACAGAGATTTGAAACTACAGCAGAGAAATAATAATAGAGCACTTAGCTGCTATTGATGAGTTAAAGTCCCCAGAACTTGATATACTAAATCCTAGAAGCTGAAAAACTTGGCTATTATGATTACTGAGCCAATGTTAGTGATCTATGAAAGATTATAGAGACAAGTGTTGCAGTATCTGAGAAGACTTAAGAGTACATTCGTCTCTGGGCGTATGCATGCATGTGCACACACCCATTGCATTTGTAAAATTAATTAATCAACTAATCAATAAGCATTTATTAAATGCCTACTGTGTACCAGGCACTGCACTAATTACTCAGTTCTTTTAAGGATTCTCTTGAAAGAAAAGCCTATCTTTTTAAAAGCAACATAACCAAAACCAATAACTTGGTTTGAAAACCAAGTGATGTTGTATGGATAAGTTATAAAAGACTACAGTGTTCAAGGAACTGAAATTGGGGATCTTTTCAAAAGGTAATGAAGAAGTAAATATTAGGTGTGCAGCACATTATGAATAGGAATTACGCAGGACAAGTGATCTGAAGGATGACATCAAAGAAGTGCATGATAAAAGTAATAACAGACAACATTTACATAGCCAGACACTGTGTTGAGCACTTCACAGCTATTATTCATTTGATCCTCACAAGGACCCTGGGACATAAATGTTATTATTGTCTTCATTTTACATATGAGGAAACTGAGGCAGGCAGAAGTTAAGTGACTTGCCCAGGGTGACACACTTAGCAAGCTTCTGATGCCAAATCTGAACTCAACTCTTCTTGATTTCAGGCCTAGTGCTCTATCCACTGCACCAGCAAAGTGATTCAGGAAAGCCTTGTTTGTTAGTTATACCATTTGGGTGAACTTTAGTAGTAGTAGCAGCAGCAGCAGCAGCAGTAGTAGTAGTAGCAGCACTAGTAGTAGTAATTGCTGTTGCATAGTTTTCGGATAGGCACAAGGTGTGCAGGATGGGCAAGCATGGAGAGGTTGCAGTCTGCATCATAGGAAGTACTGGCCACATTACTGAGATGCCACTTCCATTTGAGTATTAGGGTTATTTTACTTATGCATTCAGTGCGCAAGTCTGAAACAATCCCAAACTATCAAGTCTGTTCATTAATGAGACCAGAGTAAACTTTGTTCCCTTGCCTCCTGGTTCTCCAATCTTGTTTTTTTGTTGGCTTTTTTTGCTTGTTTGGCTTGGATCCTATTTTCTTTTCTATTTTTTGAGTATTTTTCTTAAATACTGGCTACTATTCCTCCTCTTAGAAAGTTAAAAAACAAACTAAACAAGGAAGAAAAAACACCAAACCCTAAAGACCAGTAGGGACTGGTAATAGAGAAAGAGAAGTCTACTGTAAAAACACTTTTGTTTCTAAAAATACCTGGGTCCAAGTCTGTCTTTCCACTGAGGTACACAAAAAAGCAAGCTATTAAAAGTATTTACCTAATATAGACTAATTGGACCATAATTCTATTACCTGGAACTCTATTTCTACTACAATTGATAATTTATACACATGATGATTCTATGGTAATGGAAGATTCACAAAAACTTCCTAAACCATCAAAGAAAGATTCAATTGTGTCTAAATGTATTAAGCATTTTTATTTTTTCCTACTTCTCTGAAAATTGGTAATCCACAGTGTGGTAAAATAACAACTTTCTACAACAAGATATTTAATTAAACCCAACATCTCATTGTCTAACCAAGCAAGATAATGGAGAATGTATTATAGGTTACAATGACTAACTCTTCATCTTTCTTCCAAGTAGTGAGTCACATTAAAATATTTGCTCCTGTATTTACTGTGAAAATTTTTAATATATTATAATGGAAATATGTTTGAAAGCATATAATAATTTTCTTGTTTTTGTTCAGACTTGTGAGCCCCATTAGCCCCCAGAGATTAGATTCCCTATTAGTTTAGGGAACTCCCAGTAAAGAAACTTTTTCTATCAGTGCAGATCAGCAACTACCAAGCAATTTATCATTTTAGAGAGCTCCCTGAGACACAAAGAGTAAGTCACTTGCCCTGGGTCACACAGATCACAATTTAAGCCCAGATTACTCTAACTCCAAGGCTGGTTTTCAATCTACTCTGTCTTACTACTGAGTAAATTTAATCAAGTCACAAATCTCCTGGTACCTCAGTTTCCCCTGTCCTATGGTATGCTTAACAGTAAAATGATTCAGTCAGATTTGATGGCTTTTGAGGCCCTTTCCAAATCTAAAATTATGATCCTTTATCTACCTTAACAAGATGCTAGTCAAATCAAATAGATAATGCCATTATCTTTATATGTTGAGGCACTTTGAAAAGCACAGAGTGCTATGGAAATAAAAGGTACTGATACTTTTTTTAAGAGAATACAAGTCTTTCCAGGTTTCTCTGAAACTAGTGCTTTCAATTATACATTTTTGGACATGGCCAATATGTTAATTTGTTTGGCTTGACTGCACATTTCTTGGGTTTTGTTTTTCTTTTGGGGAGGGAGAAGAGGAAAAGCAGAAGTTTAGACAGAAAATAAATGTTTGTTAATAAAAAATAAAATTGGATTAAAAATAAGTAAATAATAAGTAAATAAAAGAGATTTATCTCATATGCTACCATTAAAAAGTTTCTTTTGGTTTTATCCTTGTTTTTAGTGGGCATGAAATAAATCTGTTATGGTGGATAAATTAAAATTAATAGTCTAACTTAAATTTGCAAAAGGCAATTAATTCAGGTTAGTACCTAAATCACCTCATTGTGCTTTGGAATTGGGTCTCACAGTATATAAGATTATCTCTGTCACTAGTTACCTCACCCTTTTGTTCCAGGTTATTACAGATGAGGGGATCATTTCACCCAAACATCTTAGGGGCAGTGAGAAGTCTTATATATAACATATGAGATTTGATACTTAGATACTGGGAAAAAACAGGACCTAATTAAGGGTGAAATTTCAGACTGGAAAAAAAAATTCAAGGAAATGAGTTAAGACTATGTAAAGGGAAAACCATAAAAACTCTTAAAAGGTTTAAGATGGATTAGGGAAAAATACGGAGGTCTCTGAGAAGACCAAAATGGTGGATCTCTTTCTTTAGTGCTCTGCTCCTGGCTATCTAAGCCTCATTTTATTACTTAAAGCTTAGGCTTTTAACTAGCTTGGATTTTTAAAGGGGAAAAAAAAAATTCCAGAATTCAATGAAATACCAGGTGCATTGCAGCTTTCACTCTTGTTTTCAAAAACCCACTGTCACTCACGAGCTTCAGTCTAGCCTGTCGAGCAGGAATTAAAATCGCTTTAAAAAGAAGCTTTGCATGGTTCATATGTCAGGCAGACATGAGCTGGATCAGCTGACAGAAGGGGCCAGAGATAAGGAGTCCAAAGGAGGTCAGAAGAAAACAGACCCCTAGAAGAAGTGATTTTTTTCAACTACTTTTCCCTGAACACACAACACACACACATAGACACACACACACATATTTCACACACAGCCATTCTCCTTTATGAGCACTGGTACAACATGGTACAGAGATGAAAGGGAGACTGGTCTCCCTTCCCCCCTCAGTTAATGACAGCACTAGATTCAGAAATTAAGCCCAGCAGGAAATAAACATCCAGCATAGATTTCAGAAGATCTCTCATATCTTTGTATTTTTTTTAAAAAGCATTATTTTAAAGCCCTGCTTCCAGGCCTTTGATTTTTTCTTAAGTCTAAAGGTATAAAGCCTGCATAGCAAGTGCTATTTGATTTATTTGAAAAGAACGCAGCCAATATTAGTTGAAAATTGGTTGTAAATTGGGCCACTTAAGCCTCCATGGAAAAGAGCTGCAGAGACTTGGGATTAAAATTGCAGGAAGCCCAAAAAGAAAATTGAGGACTAGGAGATGATGACTGATGGGCCTGGCACGATTATCTCTGAGAATACTAAGGACTATGAGACTTAGGGGAAAAATTACATGGATGACCTTGAGAACAAGTCCAGACTGAAGAATGTCAGCTCGCAGGAGTTTCCTGAGGGGATGGAAGTCGAGCAGACTGAATTCTTCATTTCCAAATGGTTTATGAAGATGTTTCTGATAAGCAGTTTTGATTTCCGTATTGCATGCAAACCCCGAGAAGAATAGGCTTCACTCTGGTCCTTGTAAAATGTCCAAACCTTTTGCAGCCAGAATCCAAACCCTAAAATAGGCCTGGGGAAGTCCATGAGTTTAGAACATGGGAGATGGGTGATTACATCTAGCCTATTAGAGGAGAAAGCCAAAAGCATATAAACCAATCATTGTGGACCTGAGTTACACAGACTCAAACTGGACTAACATAAGAACAAGAATTCTAGAAGCATCTTGGCTCTGGCTCTCTTCTCACCTTAGGTCTATTTGTGTAATTAGGACTTGGGGTCAAGAGACCTGGGTGTGAATCTCACCCAAACATTTACAAGCTTTGTAAATCCTTTACCTTCTCAAAGCTTCAATCTCTTCATCTGTCAAATGGGAATACCATTGTTTGCGCCACTCTTCCAGATGAAATGAAAGCACTCTGGAAACTTCAAAGTGTTACCTCAATAAGAGTTATTACTATGGTAGTGAGACAGTTGAGTTATCTGCAGAGGTGCTTTGGCTCTGCTCTTAAGTGCACAGATCCCTAGAAAACTATGCCAGGAAACACAGGGCGAGTAAGCCATGTGAAAGAAAGCTGCTAATCACTAACAGCTCCTGCTTAAGTCACTGACGACCAACAGAAAATCTAGGGCCATCAAATCCTGACTTAGAACTGTAACCAAAGGAAAATTCAATTTTCTAAGTTGAGAAGTCCATATGTTTCTCTAGCTCTTTTTCTGTTTCAGTTCAAAAAGAATACAATCTTACAGGACTGAGATTTGGCATTGTTCAAGGTGACTAACTTATTTAGTTAGATGACCATGTTTCTAACTGACTAAATGGAATCTGGTGATGCACTTACAATGTTTGGAAATAGTAGTCTATTGATGCAAAGCAGTAAGTTCTACATTTCAGCACTTTTTACCCCAGAAAATGTTCCCGAGATGAACGGTTAGTGTGCCTTGGTCCAACCAGCATCTTGTTGATTTCAGATTCCAGTTTTATGCAGAAAGTTGGGCATCTAAGCTACATCGTGGTGAGGGAGGTTTACAGTGATATCACCTCATGTTTAAATTACAACAAAATCTTGCACCACATTAATATGATGTGTCTAAGCCACAGATTTATGCATTACATATTTTAAGCCTAACTGGTAACACTTATGATGGCCAAAGCCAAAATTGAAAAGATGCACCATGAACGGTATCTCTGAATGAAGCTGTCTAAAAGCCAGTTTGCTCTTGTCAGGATCAGCCAAATACATTAGCATACATTACAGCAGAATAACCTCCTGCCCTTAAGAAGCATTTATTTTAAACTCAGACTGCAATAGTTTTTGATTTATAGAAATGTAGAAAGCAGCTGGGAAAAATATTAATTCCTCATGTTAACATGATGTTGTTACACTGCCTTCTGATGAATTTTTCAAAGGGAGAAAAATAAATTTGTATCTAATCCTTTACAGGATATTAAAATCCTGCCAGACTCAGCCAGGAGTATTTTATTTTTACTAAATTGCATATCTTCATAATATATTATAATGTATATGGATATATTAAACTACATGGTAATTCTATACCACAGCTTAGTCCATAAATAGGCAACTAAAGGCTAACTTCAAAATAGCCCTAATGTCTGAGAATTTTTGATCATTTGGACTGTGTGGATTGATTTTTGCAATGTTTCTGCTTGGGGAGACAGGGAAGGCCTCCTTGGTGAACAGAAGTGACTGTTTGTGCAATAGAATTGATTATCTGTTCAAGATGGCTTATACTGCAGGACAATAAAAAATTGCAGGTGGCTTTGGTTACAAGGGGAGCTATCAGTCATCCTGAACTATTGACACATTTTTATGTACTCTAGCTTGAAATCGGTCTCTGAGGCTTCTGACTTAGCCACAAAATCTAAAAATTTAGAGGCCCATTTGAAAACAAACAGTGAGTTGGAACCAAAAAGCTTTTTGCTCTTAGTCTTAAAAGATGAATAACTAATTATTCAGGGCTAATGGGAAGGCAAAGAAAAGGTTCAATGAGCCTCACCATACCTAAGTATAATGGATGCCTTGTTAGTATTTTGTTACAAGAGCGACAGAGAGATGTACAAAAATGTGACCGAGAGAAACAAAAGTAGTATAGAACTATTTTCACAGATTTGTTTAAAGAAAGCTAATAAAATGACAAAATCTGAATATATAATACACATTTGGTTCATCAGTAATATGTTCCAAAATTAACCCCAAACAGATGACATCAATTTAAGAACTAGGCTTAAAAAATCTCAGCTTCTAATAGCACTCTCACACGATAGCAAATCGTCAAATAACTAAGTACAGGGTAGAAAATAATCCTCAGCCAACAGACTGCCAAAAAAACAGCCCCTTAGAATTCATGCATTCAAAGTATGAAAATATCCTAACTTTGTCATAAGATAATCCAACCTAGAATGAATTGCCCCACTATTCTTGATTATCTGATTCTGAACTTTTCTCCTTAAATATATATTATGAGGTGGTCAGTTGGGGGACAGAGAAGGGTAGGAATGAAGAGGGTAAGAGAGAGAGAGAGAGAGCGAGAGAGAGAGAGAAGAAAGAAAAGGAAGAAGAGAGGAAAGGAAAGAAGGGAGGGAGGAAGGAAGGAAGGAAGGGAGGGAGGGAGAAAGGGAGGGAGAAAGGGAGGGAGGGAGGGAGCAAGGGAAAAAGGAAGGAAGTGAGGGAGGGAGGAAGGAAGAAAGGAAAGAAGGGAGGAAGGAAGGGAGGGAGGGAGGAAGGAAGGAAGGAAGGAAGGAAGGAAGGAAGGAAGGAAGGGATGGAGAAGGGAAGGCAAGCCTTCAACAGCTGGAGCTTGGTATCACAGTTTTATTATTCATCTCTCTGCTCCACAGATCTCTTCTTATACCCCCACTTCTATCTATCTTCTGATGCTCATTTCCCATTGGGACTTAGGAAGTCTTTCCATTAGAGTCAACCCTATTAAACCAATTAGCCATTTTCTAAAGTACCTAGTTCCTCCCCCTCCTTTCAGTAGATCACCACTTAGCCATTTTACTTATCATCAGTGCCTCCATTAATAGGGGAAACAAGCAAGAAGAGGTGTTGAAAGTTAAATAAGATAATTGTTGTCATTTTCATTGTTATTTGTTAGCCATTACATTGAAAGCTTTTATACGACAGAGAACAGTTTTTGTAAAATCCAATGCTTTTTAAAAATCAACAAATAATGCATGCAGTCATGTCTTAGATGCTCTATATGTCTCAGTCAACTGCACTTCTGTAAATCTATGCTCTACCTGTAGAAGGCTGCCCGTTCCTTTCTTACATTTTCATTAAGGAAAGAAGCATTCCTTATCAATGGAAAGGTTTTCACGTACTCCTATTCCCAAAGAACACTGCACTAACTGTGTGGAGTCCTTGAGCCTCCTTAGTGAAAACCAAATAAATCAAAAGACTTAAACTACCATCTACACTGGAAAGACAAAGCAAAATTTTTAAAAATATCTAGCTTAGAATACGAGTTGGACAGGCAACCAAATGTAGCAGTATACTATCAATATACTTGGAAAAGAACTGTATTTTGGCAAATAATTGAGCCCCAAATAAGCAGGAGAAGATCAAGTGGGATCTTGCACATTTGGAAAACTGTAAGTATCTTCAGCTGCTTGATGACACGAAAACTCATCTCTTTAACACCAGTACATGTCCTAAGTGTACAAAGTCCAATATGGTGAATTTATAGGGACTGTAGCATATCACTTCAGAATGACATGGATTCAGGATATCAAAATTTTTTAAACATTATCAATGACACGTATGTTCAGAAAAAGTGAGTCAATTATGTAGTGAGAATGAGATACAATAGATGGACTGCACAAGGGCAGCACTGGTATCCTTGAGGTCGTAAAGGAACCAGAGAAAAATCTCTAGAGTAGTAGTTATAAAGAGACCTGAACAAAAACTGCACAAGACGTGGTGTGAAGAGCGGAGATCTACACTGATAGAAAGAATGCCCATATTGATGAGATCATACAACCAACCAATTATCTATTGATCTGTCTATCCACTATGCATCTATACTTATAGAGTACAATCTATAGATAGGCATATTGGGGAGGGGGGAAGAGGGAAGGGAAGAAAAGAGGGAGGGTGAAAGGAGGGAAGCAAGAAGGGAGAAAAGAAGGAAGGGAAGGAGAGAGGGGAGAGGGAGGAAGGAAGATGGATGGGTTGGGGACAATAAGAATAGAGAGGGGAACTGGTCCACTGTTTAACGTGACTGAAAGAATGAAAGACAATAATCACAACTTAAGATTTCTATAACATGCTAAGATTTGTACAGTGCCTTCCTCACAATAAACCTGTGATGGCAGAAATACAATTACTCTTACGTTATTATTTGAAGTATCAGTGATCAATGTGAAAGTCTGAGTTTACATGAATTTACTGTAATCACAAAATTAGAAACTGCTTGATGTTGGATATGAACCCTGATTACATAACTCAACCTAGGATGCTGGTCATCTTTCCTCTTACAACCTCTATAACTTGTGATCCAAAGCAGAGGCTCTGCACTCCTAAGGTCTGATTTCACCTGAAGGACTTCTCTCTCAAATCTCCATACCTTGTGTTCCCATGCAGAGTTTCCCTGATAGCATAATTTGGCTCATTTTGCCACCAACAATTTGTTTGAGAACATTAGAATTTGGCTTATGTCTTGGTTTCCATTAAAAAAAAAAAAGGAGGAGGGAGAGGGAAGGAGAGGAAGTCCCTTCAGATCTTCTATAAACATGTAAGTTATTAAGACAATTAATACAGGACAAATGTTATTTAACTTGAAGGTGAATATGCACGGGTATGCATGTTGTTATGACAGAAATGTTAAGATACATATGTATATGTATGTACATATATACATACATAAAAACATGCCTAAAGTATTATATCTGTATATAAATCCACACTCATATGAAAAGAACTCACACCTGACCCCAGAAATAATCAAGAAAATTCCTCTTCCCTGTCCAAGGAACCACTTCCTTTGCCAGGAGCACATGCAGTCTTCTAGACTTACATGATTCCCCTGGATTGGGAACACTCCCCTGGGTAGAAAAAGGACCAAGAGAAAGTAAAATTATTCAACTGCAATTTTGTTTTTGTTTTCTCTGTCACAGAAGATAATCTTCAGGCTGGAAAAGATAGAAGAAAAAAGGTAAAAAAGGAATTAAAACCCTAAATAAATAAGGGAGCTCTTAGCTGCCCCTAAATTAATTCAAATGGCCTGCTTCAAACAAATTATATTCTAGGGGATGGGGGAAAAATTTACAAATTATCTTTGTATACCTTCATCACAAAGCAGTCTTTTGCAACTTGTAGGTACATAGCAAATAGTCATTGAATACACAGATGAGATTGTTCGATTACTGACAATGTACCATAGGATAGCAAATATTACCCCATTTTTTAATAGGGAAAGATGGACCTTTGAGTTTGACATCAATTCCTAGAGAAAGAATTCTGGAGAGGGTTATTATATGGGTGGTTTGTTAGCATTTAGAAAAGAATGGGTGATCACTGTGCTTCAGTATGGGTCATTTAGAACAATTCATGCTACACTAACATAATTTCATTTTTTGACATGGTTACTAGATGAGTAGATCAGAAGCATACCACAGATATAGAAGACCTGTATCTCAGCAAAGTATTTCAAAATCTTTTATGACAGACATGTGGACATGATGAAGAGATGGATGATTAGGGTATATTTGGAACTGGATGAGTGACTGAGCCCAAAAAGTGCTGACTCTAAGATTAACTTACATGATTTCAATGGAAGGGAATTGAATTCTTCTACTATATTATCACCTGTTAAGAACAGGTTGTCAACAACACAGCCTGGCTAAAAATATTATATATTACATCTTCTCTACTTTCTTTGCAAAGAAATCATGGAGCTTTACACGAGTAACTTCAGAAAGTCCCACAATACCTGGCAAAGGCAAAAAGGTAAAGATATTGGCATTTTCTATTTTAGAACTCAAGAAAGCAAAGTGGTTAAACCTTTTGCCTGAGATGTCAAAGCAAGTCTATACCACAGTAGAAAATCAAAACCAAGTCAGTCACTTCTTCATCTCAAATTCCACTGAGATACTCTGCATCCAGAGGTATAATTTCTCAAGCACTTCTTGGACATTTCCTTTAATGCTTCTCTTAGTCTGGAAAGGGCCCAGGGTGCATGCCCAGCTCCATGGAAGGTACCCAAGTCCAACAAATCATGGGTCAGGTAGATTCACCCTTCCCTTGGTGTCCTCAACTTCTCACTCACTCAACATCACATTGGGTGCCAAATTTTGTTATTTTTAGCTCCACAAAATCTCTAGCATACATCCCATCTCTCCATACACAGAGCGATCATCCTATTTCAGGTTTTCATCACTTTTCTCTTCAACTATTGCAAGAGCTTTTTCTTGGTTTCTCCTGTTTTATGTTTCTCCATACTCCAATTCATTCTCCACATGCTGCTGAAGTGGTCTTCCTAAAGAATAGATCTGACTATGTATCCCACACTTAGTAAACCAAAGGAGCTCCCATACTGCCTCCAAAACCAAATATAAACTCTACTGTCTGTTATTCAAAGCTTTTCACAATCTTACCCCTTTCTACTTTTTCAGTCTTCTTAAAATTACTCTCCTCTACGTATTCGACATGCCAGCTATTCTGGCCTATTTGCTGCTCTTTACACACAATGTTCCATCTCCCATCTCCATGCCTTTGTATTCATTGTTCCCTATGACCAGAATGCCCTCCCTCCTCACCTCCTTCTCTTAGAACCCAGGACTTCCTTCAAGCTCAACTCAAATGCCACTGTTTGCAAGAAATTTTCCCCAGTATCCTCAGCATCTAGTACCTTTTTATTTATGGTTATTTTGTATCTACTCCCTATCTGGTATATAACAATTTGTGCACATGCTTTCCTCCCTACTGGAATATAAATTCCATGAGGGCAGGGACTGTTTTCTCTTTTTTCTTTGTATTTCCAATACTTAGCACAGTATCTGAACTATAATATTGAATCAATGCTAGTTGGTTAATTAGTTGACTATTCTGACCACTCTACTTTTGCTAAGCACGCATTCTACGCTAAGCACTATTGGATTAGAACAGAAAATGAGTTATAATTTGTGCTTTTTATTTTTAACTTCTAATACTCTCTTGAATGATTACTTCCTGCCTTAAGTTTGTTTGTTTTTCTTCTGTTTGAAGCAATTTGATATTGAAGGCCTGTGGCAGGATTTGAAGCCAGAATCAGAAATTTCAGTTCTGATACTACCTACCTGTTTTAACCTTGATCAAGTCACAAATTCTATGGGCCTCAGTTTCATTGATTGTAAAAATTAGCAGGTTAGACTATCTGACCTCTAGGGTCACAGACCTCTATAGATCTACGATCTATATGTTGTTGTTCAGTCGTTCCCGTTGTGTGCAATTCTTTATGGGGTTTTCTTGGCAAAAATACTAGAGTGGTTTGCCTTTTTCATTTCCAGCTCATTTTACAGAGGAGGATACTGAGGGAAGCAGTGTTAAGTGACTTGCCCAGGGTCACACAGCTAGTCAGTGTCTGAAGTCAGATTTGAACACATGAAGAAGAGTTGACTTCAGACCTGGCACTCTATCAACTGTGCCATCTAGCTGCTATGTAATCCATATAGCTGTCCTTGATTCTGATCCATAATCCATTGATCTTCTATCTCCTTCCCTTCAGGTACAGCTCTAGATGCTATAGGGGCTCTCCAGGGCAACCCCTTCTAGACACACCTATGCAAACAAAGTTTATTCTTCCATTTACTGCTGCAGCTGCTACTTATAAGGGCTTAGAGGGACTAGGCTGAGTGCAAGCCTGACTTCCCCAGGTATCAACAAGTACTTATTAAGCACTTACTATATGCCAAGCACTGTGCTGGGGATAAAAAGAGAGGCATAATTAGTCTATAAAACTTTTGCTTATCAGGAATGAAGATCCCAATTCCCTTTGGCAAACAAAGGGAGGAAGAGAGAATGGAGCACCACTACAGCCATAAGATTCACATCTTCCATCTATCTGGCTTTCAGAACCATCCAGTTTCTTGGGCAGTGTCATTTGTGAGAGTTCTCAAACATTAAACAGCCCTAACACAGAGGTCCTGTAATATAGCCCATTGACCAGCAATGCATATTTCAGCTTAGTGATGCTGGAATAAACATAAGTCAACAGTGGATGGATGACCTCCAGGGAGCTAACATCTGTATTTTCTGTTCTGAACTGAAATGGGGCAGAAGCAAACATGGAGGTCAATGGTCAATGTGTTGTCACCTTTCTGGAGCTTAGTAAACAAGACTAGTCTGATGAGCAATTGGGCAAAATGAAGGCAAAATCTTTGAGTATCAAATATAGCCAATATGGAGACTAATGTATACTCCAGAAAACCTCAGAAATTATCATTTTATCTTTTAATTCAAGTAAAGAAGGAATTTTCAAGTATTTCATATATATTTATTTGGTAAGTGATTACATGTGCTTTTTATATGCTCTGTCAATATTGATTTCAAAAGATTTCACAGATTCAAAGATTTCATAATCATATCATTTGGACATCTCCACTGAATGCCTGGAGAATGTCTAGCCTCTGAAAGAACATCCTTTGAAATGGCATGATTATCAATATGCAAAACTATGAATCTCCTGTTTGGCATTTTAATTCCTAAGTCAAATTCTGTTCAACAAAAATATGACTTATATGTAAGGGAAGAAATATAATCAATCTGATGTTCCTATTCAATTGTGTTCAAGGAAGCTGAAAATTCAAAACTTTTAAACCTCGCTCTTCTTAATACCATTTAATCATTAAACAAGTATTTGACTGACTACTATTGGTACTCAGAACACCATACTGGAAACGGAACACAGAAGACACAGCCACTACCCATAAGGAGTTTACCATCAAACTAAGAAACTTACAATGGCCCAGTAGGTAGTTTTTTGTTGTTGTTGTTTTTTTAATTTTCCTTCTTTAATTAAAAGTATGAAATTAATGAATGGACAAGTCTATCAAGTAGACAAAAAAAAGACAAAAAAAAAAGAATATACATGAATATACATCTGTACTTCCAGTAATCACTTTGGGAGCCAGTGGGGGGGGGGGGGGGGGAGAGATTCCATGCCTTAATAGATCATTTCCATTAATTGCTATATCTTCAAAAAAAAATCATTGACTAGTTGCTAAACTTATCTAGCCTTCTCTTTTGACAGAAACTGAAGAGATAGCTATGAAATCTGTACCCTAACCCTCTGTAACTTGGTCAGACTTGCCAGAGGATATGCTTTGGCGAATGTCTACCTTCTGAAAGAACATCCTCTGAAATGGCATAATTATCGATATATAAAAACTTTGAGAACCCCACTTCATCACACTGAGGCATCACATCAACACTATGGTGGAAGAAAGACCTGACTTCACTGAAAACTTACAAAGTTTATGAGCAAAATACATTTCCCAAGCACAAAGTCATCACTAGGGCAAGAAAGGGTAGAAGAAGGTGAACGGACAGCTTGTATTGACTGTCCTATTATATATTTCCTGTTTGTCATTCCCTTGAATGATGAATTTGGTTGAAATAATGCTGGGTCCAAAGCACAGAATCACAAAAGCAGGGGAATTCAAAGTTAAAATTAATACCTCACGTCTAAATCCATCCTACTGTGTCCTAGTTAAATATCTCCTAAGATTTGAAAATCACTGATATTATGAGACTCATTTGGAGGACTAAAATATCTGCAATTCCCAGTTACAAAAACTAATTTGTGAAACTTCAATCATAATCTTTTGTACAAAGGCATAACAATGATGAAAATTTCTATTTACCTGGAGCACAAATAACAGACTTTTTCTAACATTCACTTTTATCATTCCAGATAAACTCATTGAAAAATATCTAAAACTTCCTACAGATAAATTTATATTCAAACTTGTTAGAAACCAATTTCTTCCATTATCTTGTAGATTTAACCCACTCTAGTTCTAAATATCCTCCCACTAAAGTCTTTAGTGTCTCTTCATGACATGGATATGACCCTGGATTTTTTTTTTATTGGCATCTCAAATTTCTATATCACCTTCATTTCCAAATATATTCCTCTTCCTTCCCCTCCTCCATCTATAAACTAATAACCTTAGTTAACATTAATATAGTACATACTCAGTACCATACAGCTTTATGCCATATTATATCATTCATAATAATAATTTGTTGTTGTTCAGTCATTTCAATCATGTTCAACTCTTTGTGATCCCAGTTGGCATTTTCATGACAGATTCTAGAGTGGTTTGCCATTTTCCTCTCCAGTTCATTTTACAGATGAGGAAATTGAGGCAAACAGGGTTAAGTGACTTGCTTAGGGTCACACAGCTAGGTAAAATCTGAACTCAGGTCCGACACTCTATCCACTGGGACACCTAGCTGCCCATAGATACATCTGTGTTAAAGATGTCATTCCAAATAGGATAGCTGGTAAGTGTCTGAGGCCAGATTGAATTTGTGAAGCTAAACTCATGAAGTCTTACTGCCTTCAGGCCCCGTACCTATCCATTGTGCCACCTAGCTACAAAAACCTAGAAAGAGTCAACTCAAGCATAGCTTCTAGAATCAACTGTAAGTTATTTAGAGGATAGCAGGAGTGAGGAACCTGCAGCCTTGAGGCCACATGTGATCCTCCCTCAAGTGTGGCTCTTTGAATAGTCACACTTGAGGACCTGGAGGCCCACATGTGACCTCGAGGCCGCAGGTTCACCACTCCTGGAAAGAGTCCAAAAGACCATCCTCATGAAAGAATGTCTTTTAAACCTCCCTAACAGATGTTCATTCATTTTTTTGAATGTGTAACCTCCCTTTCTTCATCTGTGAAATGAAGGGACTGGATTAGTTGATCTCTAAGGTCCATTCCAGCTCTTAATCCTGTAATCCTACATATCCAGAGCTTGAGGAATGGTTAAATAAACTGTGGGATAGTGACAAAACAGAATATTTTTACAGTATTTAACATGGCAAATAACAGGAACAGAAAGAAATATGGAAATACACATGACATGGTATGGAACAAAAATCAGAATTAAAACAACATAAACATGATTATGATTGTATAAAAAAACCAAAATTCTATAAGATGGAGGAGAGATCTAAAGGGATATATACTAAATGCTTGCTACTACTGTTTTGTGAAAATTTAAGTTTTAACATAAATATGCTTTTATACAGATTTGATTTCTTGTGGTTCATTTATTTATTGAATGATTCATTGAAACTTTTATATGATTTAAAATTAAATATTTTTAAAAAAACAAACCATTATAGTATTTGCCCAAGCCATGAGCTAATCACTTTCCCATTCTTCTTCTTTTTGTGGATCAATGCATTGCTTTCAAAATGCCCTTTTTGTTGTCCTTACCATTATTTTCAGAAACCTTAGCTCAATGTGAAAAGGCTGCACTTGAGGACCTAGAGGACCACATGTGGCCTCCGCGCTACAGATTCCCCACCCCTGCCTTAGCTCATGCTGGTCTTTGCGGTTTTTTCAGTCATTTTTCATTTGTGTCTGACTTCTTGTGACTCCATTTGGGGTTTTCTCAGTAGAGATACTAGAGGGATTTGCCATTTCCTTCCTCAGCTCATCTTATAGATGAGGAAACTGAGGCAAACAGGGTTAAGTGGCTTGTCTACTGTCACACAGTCAGATTTGAACTTAGGTCTTCCTAACTCCTATCTATCCACTTCACCAACTAGTTGCTCTTCTGTTCTTTAGTTTTCATACTACTACATTCATCTTTAATTCTATGTCCTTTCCTTCTTTTCTTTTAAAATCTGAACACATATGGCAGCTCTCTGGGTAGTGACAGTTGATTCTTTAGGTTTACAGAATCATAAAGTTGAGACAGACCTCAAAGATCAACCAATTCAACCTTTACCTCAGTAGGAATCCCATCAATAGTATCTCAGACAAATGGTTGCCCAGAGTCTACTTACTAACTTCTAGTAAGGGGGCAACCTACTTACACCAAGGCATCCAGTTCTGTTTTTGGACATCTCTACCATTTAGAAAGATTTTTCTTAAATGAACAATAATAATAGTTGGCATTCACATGGTGCTTTAAGGTTTGTAAAAGACTTTTAAAATACCATTTCATTTTACCCTCACGACAACCCAGGGATAGAGGTAATATTAGTGTCCTCATTTTACAGATGAGGAAACTGAGGCAGACAGAGGTTAAGTAACATGAATCTATTAATTGCTACTCTATAGATCTGCTCTTCAATTCTGAACTTTTAATTCACTATTCTATCATTCAGCCCACTTCATTTCTTCTTGTCCGCAAAGGTATCGTTCACAAAAGGCTTTGTCAAATATTTAATTCCTTGTACTAAAATTCCAGTTCATTTTGTTTATTGTTCAAATTTAATATATTTGGTATATAGGACATAAGATTATCAGCATAGTTAATATAAATTTGTTTCCACCACACCCCATTCTCTCTTCAAAGCTTTTTGATCACATTAGTTCAATGGGAAAAAGTAATGGATTTGGAGTTTGCCACTGGATCAGATTCCCAAATCTGTTTACTTTTATGTGACGTTTGGCAAGTTAGTTCAAGTCTATGGGCCTCAGCTGCCCCATCTCTTCATATGATCCCCTATAACAAATCTGCCAAATATATTCTTCCTGGTCTTCACAAGATGAATTCCATTCATGCTATGATGTGATTCATCTATCTGTCATAAGTCAGAACACAGGAAAGACAAATCCTGCTCTTTGACATCATCTCCATAGCCAGTCACTCTCTTCCCATGTACTCATCATCTGAAGTCACAATATTTGCCTATCTCAAGTTAAAATACTGGCTACCCAGTCTAGCCAACCATTCATTTTACAAGTATGCTGGGGAACTTAACCAGTGTCTCTGCAATAGAAAAAAAAGTTACCTGATCCAAGTGGTAATAATATCACTGAGATTCCAATTTCATATGCTTTATCAAGGAAACAGAGTAGGAAAGTTGGGGAAAAAATTAATGATAGCTAAGCAGGTAACACAGCCACGACTTCAAACAATTACCTCAAAACCTAGAAATCTGAACACAGACCAAAACCCTCAGTGCTTTGATACCAATTCTAGAATAAGCATTTTTAAAAGATACCCAAAAGAATACAATGAATAATTCTCCCTATTGTGCTCACAGTCTGTGATAAAAAACAGGAAGATTGTTTATAAAGAAGAGAAAATAATTCTTGGTGTGTAAACATTAATCACTGTCTTGCAAATCCAGTAGGGTCCTACAGTCCATGGAGATTCTAAGCCACACAAATCCATTGTATCAAGAGGGGGAGTTGAATTCAGGCCAAAGTGGATGATCTCAGAGATATATCTACCATGTTCGTAGCCCCTTAAGGACACACAGAAAGTAGCACAGTTTTCCTTAGAAGCCAAAAGGTCAAAATGGGAAGGCTGTTTTACTGAAGCCTTTGGTCTCCACAAACAATTTAACTTGACTCCTGAGAGAAACTTAATCCCAAATGCTGATGATTTCTAAAAGCTGGTGAAGTCAGCAGCCTTGGCTCTGTAGGATAGGAGAAAAGGATCTAAGCTCAGATCATAGGCCCCAGGCCAGCAAAGGCTCAGAGTGGGAGGTTGGCAGTTCTCCTAGGGAAGGCAGAGAGGCAACAGCACACAGTGTTTATTCTAACAGGCTCTCACTGCACCTCTTCATTTCAGCACGCTATCAATCTGCCTTTTAGGAACAAACCCCGTTTGGGAATAAATGAAGGGAGTGGTGGCATCATGCATTCATTCTGCCCAAAGGACACAGTCTGAATTTTATGAGACAGCCTTGAAGCATTTCTGGGCTACCTCATAAGAAGCCAAACATCCCTCTCATCTTTCTCCAAAAAAGCTTGGGGACTTTTTTTTTTTTTTTTTGAGATTTTGATGGGAAATCTCCCCTCACTGTTTTCTATTTCTGATGAAGTACAATGAAATGACCCTTAATCATTTAAGAATTCAGAGATTTTAAGAAGTATATGCCCACATCTAAGGCCCAGAAAACATGTGGCAAGTATTTTCATTAAAAAAAAAAAATCCTTAATCTTTGAAAACTGTGCCATCAACTCAGCTTACAAAACAGTAAAGATTAAGGAGCAGATTTTTTAAAAATTCATTATAAATGCCTTTTTACACTAAAGAATGCATTACTTGTGATCTTCCATATACAAATAAATGTCCAGTAACTGAAAGTCTCTGTAAAAGATTAAAATGGATGTTAGGGTGCCTCTACAAAAGCACAACCATAGTGAAAACCTACTTGAAAAAATAAACCTTTGTGATAAATACTGAGTGAACTTTCTAACTCTGCTGCCATTAAAAACTGAAACTAGAACATAGCAATAGAAAAGGGCTTTAATTTTTTTTTTTTTTGCTTTAATGAACCACAAGGTGTTATTTGCTTCAGAATCAGAACCATCTGCCCCAACTTCATTAGCAGAATGTATTTCATTTTATAAATATCACACAATTATCTAATTTCCAAAAGTCTCTGTAAGCTTTGAAAGGTGTTATTTTGGAAACAAGCCCTGGCCCATCCCAGGGAAATTCCCAAACCAGCTTTGTAATTGCTAAGTATATCTGCAGTGGCATTGGAGGACCTGAGAGGAAGCATAAATCCCTTTGGTTGTCACTGACGTTGGGCGTGCTGACAGCCTGACATACCAGTGGTCTCCCCACCCTCCCTTCTGTGCTAGAGAGCGAACTGACTTCCTTGCACTTACAGGTTCGATAGGTAATAATTCTAGAGGGCCATTTCAGCTGCAAAGTCACTGCTCAGCTTCTCTACAGCACATGAGACGTTTCTGATCATATCAGCAATCCAGATCCCAACAGCTGCCCTCCTTTCTTTGAGCAAGCTGTGGATGGAGAAGGGGAGCATTTCCTAACAGTGGCAGGCTTGCTGCTAGCCTCTTGAGTTGGACCCTCAAAATAGGAAAATCAGCATCCCAGGTTCTCCTCACCCAGACATCAGCTCCAGGACCAATGAGCCTCTGCCCACCCCTGAATCTACCCCACCCCTTGCGGGGCGGGGGGAACAATAAAAATCAAGATTAGGATACTCTTCTTGCAACCCAATCCTCACGATCTCTGGCTATTTAATACCAGGCTGTCAGATATTGCTATAACCCTTCCAGGCCCATCTGTACCTGACATCTTTATAGGATTAGGGGGGAGGTTTAGTAGGGGTAGTGAAGTAATTTAAAACCAGGCCTCCTAGAGCTGTGTTTATGAATGCAAGCAGATGTGTGCTTATCATTCCCGTACTTAAAGTCACACTCCTAGAGCCCTTGAACTTAGACCATATTCCCTGAGAATTACACACTCAGTCGCTCAACTGCATAAGACTTCCTTATTTAACTTGTCTCGACTATAAAGGGGCAGGATGTCGACTGCATGGGAAAAGACTCCTCTTGCCAGCTCAGTCATATGGCTGCCCTCTTTGATCTCATCCCACCAGACGGTGTTACTTTGTGGGCTGAATATCTATATATATTTTAATCTGGTAGAAATGGAGGTTTCTACTTCATTACAGATTTCCTGGCTTTTATTTGTCTTTATTAATGATGAAATCCCTTGGGAAGGAATGCAAGATCATATGAAATGCCAGGAAAAAAGAGCAGAGCACATCATTTCCAAACCCCACGGTGTTCTGAGGTGGAACCGAGATGCACCACTGACTCAAGGGTCAGTATGGTTCATTTTTGATATTACCATATATAGTCTCCTTCCACCACCCTTATTCATGCTTTAGTCTCACCAAGTCTGACCAAACCTATTTCTACACACAACCAGTAGCCCTGGTAAATGTCTTTTTCCTTAGACCTCAGAAAAATGGCACAGTTTAATTCTGGGGGCCTCCTAAACCTCTAACTTCCCACTACAATTCCCTCTCCTCAAAACAGCCTAACTTCCTAACCATCCATCACCACTCCCACCCTACCTTATCTGACACCCACTCTTTCAACTCTCTTTGCCACTGTTCTCTTTAGTGCTTGCTTGCACTCTCTCTCTCTCTCTCTCTCTCTGTCACATATACACACACACACACACACACACACACATACACACACTCACACACACACAACTTGTTTTCAAGAGAGATTCAGAAAGAGTCTTTTCCACTAATATGTGAAAATGTTTATCCCAAACTCATTTGAATTTTCACCTGGGTCAAGAAGTCTTAAACCAAAAGAACATATTTCTAGTTGTAGAATTTCTAGCAACAGGGAGCTGGTAAATGTGGCATCCTGAAGAAGGTAAGTCTTTTTGTAAAGAACCTTTAAATCATTATATATACAAGTTATCTTCTATGCTTATGCTTAAGCCATCCTTAGTCTTGAGTCTTTTTTTTCCTCCCTCCTATGAACTGGCAGTAATTTGTCAATAGGATACAAAACCTCTTACAAAAAAAATGTGATCCTGGACAACGCTGAGTCCAACTCCTCTCATGTTATATATGAGGAAACTCAGGGTCGAAGAAGTTCAATGACTTATAGAGAGTTAGCCACAAAGCTAGGATCTGGGGCCAGGACTATAGGCTACTGGCCCAGGACTCCCTCAACTACCCGCACTGGATTGCCTCAGGATGAAACTCTAAACAAAAATAGGGGTGTTGACTTATACCCATAGGAAAACTCTTCCATCTTCAGGAATATTTTTTTTAAATCCTTTTGACTATCATGAAAGAAGGTCTCTGAAAACACATTCACAAATGGCCCAGTAAGGATGATGATGACTATACAGTCAGGCCTAGCAGAATGTTATTGATTATGTTCAACAGGTATGGAAAAGAACAGATGGTGGACAAACATTTTTGTGCCAAGGATCTTTCGGTGTCTCCAAAATTAAGGAGAAATTGAAGAAAAGATTAATCTATATGGTTGGGCTTTTTTTTTTTTTTTAGAACTGTACAATTGTAAATATATTAAACATAACTATGGAAAAAATGAATCCTGTTCACATACCTAAAACTAAGTGTCTCTAGTCCTTTCCACTTTTACCAAAAAAAGCGTGTTTTTTTTTTAATTTTTTGGTCAACAATAATATCCATTGCTTCAAAATCTGGAGAAATTACTGACCAGCCAGTCTCAAATAGTGGTGGAAATACAGAGGAAATGTATAAGGAAACACATTCCTCAATTCCCTAGTCCCACTAGGAAGCCAATCATGTGCAAATGCCTTAGCAGACATACTGTCAAGGCTCCCAGTATAAATCATTTCACAGTGTTTTGAAACAACCCATACCATTTATCTTTCCACTCCTAAAATTTATGTAAACAAAAACTCATCATCATCATAGAACAGGAAATTTTTAACAGATTGTATTACCACAGCAACACACCAACCAGAGCCAGAAGTGCAAATAGATAAGGACAATTTTAAAAGTTCCATATATCACAGCACCCATCCAGCAATGGACTTAACATCACGAGGCTACATCAAGGTGATTAAACGTTGGCCACAACTCCCAAAGATCATCTACCAAGGGAAGAAGGGCTGTAATCAGTAACACTGAGAAAAGTCCTCACAAGGATAAAATCCCTTACTTCAAAATATTTAAGTAGATGAAAGGCAAGTTAAGTCTGATATTACTGGGACATCAAGGTCTTTGTTGATGTCAAAGTACACAAGGATGATATTTTATACAGCAAGTAGTACCTACTATGCAATCATTAACGGCAAAATTGAGCTATCAATCAATCAATAAGCATGTATTAAGCCAATACTTTGTAGAAGACCTTGTGTTAGACTTTAGGGTTTCAAAGACTCCTAGAGAAGGCACATGCCCTGTCCTCAAGGAGTTTATATTCTATCAGGCAGAAACAAGATGCGCACAGAAAAGTAAACACCAAACATAAAAGAAAGAATTTAAAAGGCAATAATTATTCATTTACTATGTGCAAAAAGAGCAGCTAAATGGGGCAGTGAACAGAGTGCCAGACCTGGCATCAGAAAGATTTGAGCTCAAATCTGGCCTGAAAAACTAACTGGATTACCTTGGGCAAGTCACTAAACCCTGGTTGCCACAGTTTCCTTATAAATGAGTCAAAGAAGGAAACAACAAACTGCTTCATTATCTTTGCCAAGAAAACCCCAAATGGAGTCATAAAGAATCAGACATGACTGAAATAACAAAAATCTACGCTAATGACAAGGGACATAAACAGAAAAATGAGACAGTCACTACTCTTAGGGCAAGGAGAAGGTTTTTGTTTCACATCAAATGGAAAGGCACAGGAGCCACTAGACTTAACAACAAGGCAGGTGGTAATGCCTCTTCTTTAGTGCTATTTCTAGTCATTAAACCATATCAGGTTTTTTTTCTAATGTTGAACCATTTGACCAAGCCAAGGAGAATCTGGTGTGGAGAATTTCTTTTCTGATTCTTCCAGGAGGAAGTGAGGCTCAGGTAAGACAGCAGATATCAATTATTTTGGAAACCTTAAAACGATATAAATGCCAGTTATTTATTGTTATTATTAATAATAATTATCTTACAGTAACCAGGTCTCCCGTCTGGGGATGATTTCATTGCCTGAGACTTTTATTGAACTCCTGCTGAGTTCAAGCAAAGTTTATGGAAAAAGGCAAGAGTATTTAACCAGCGGGCCTCTCTAGAAAAGAAGAAATTATGCGCACACACTTTGAAGTTTCTTCTGTATCATTAACTGATGCAAAGGTAACTGAAGCAAAATTGTTAAAAACTTAAAAATGCCAAATAGAGCAATATATATTTTATCCAAAAGCCAATCCTAGAGTGTCCTCCAGGACACAAGTGAAGTTTTTTTGTTTGTTTGTTTTTTTGAGTAGGGAAGTGACACTGTCAGACCTAAGCTTTAGAAATATCATTTTGTCAGCTCTATGGAAGGTAAGATGAGACTGAGAGACCAATTGGGAGACATTCTAGGCAACAGATGATACCCATTGTATCACTTTGGGGTAGAGTCATCCAGTCGGTATCCATGCCATGTTTATTGTACCAAGTTATTGGGGCATTGAAAGATAAATAACTATCCATCATGTATAGAAGATATTGCGTCTGATTCCCTACTGAATTTCTACTAAAAGAAATCCATGTTCTCTGTCATTTCCCTACCATTTGGGGAAGTGGAGGATGGGGTGAGGATTTAACCCACAAGCAGGAATTCACTCAGACAACACAGTCAGAGGATTAAGAAAAAAAATTAAAAGTAAATTGGTTTGGGTTAAAAACAGATCTAGAGCCTGAAAGTATCTGCAAGGGCAAAGTCAGGAAAATGGAGGGATGGGGGAGGAGAATCTCAGGCTTTCAAGCTAAGACCTATAAAAATTACCTTTCACAGGTGTGTATACTCACCTTAGTCCCTCCCTTCTCAAATGAAGGAAAAGTGGATGCTATCATTCTCTTTTTAGGCATTCTTTTTAAAATGACTCCCATTCATTGGAGATTTTCTAGAAGAAGATGGATAACCATTTGTAGGGGATGTTGTAAAAGCTGTTTCTTTTCAGTTACTAGTTGGGCTAGGTGGTCTTTCAGGCCCCTTCCAACTCCAGGATTCTAGACATCAGACCTATGATCTTGTCCTCGATACTACTGTACTGTAACTGAACGATGTCACTGGAGACACATGGCTATGGAATCACAAAATGGTATGACTACTGTAGAAGACTATTCCATCTAATGCCACCATTTACAGACTGAAGAAAATGAGGCCTCAGCCTTAGGTTAAGTGCTTTTCCAAGGTCATGGAGGGAGAAGGTCCCACAACTTTTAGTCCAATTCCCTTTTGGAATTCAACATAATAAAAACTAATTAAACCCATAATATGTTCAAGGTACTATGGATATGTTACATAACAATACCTGTCATTAAATAATTTACTTTCTACTTCCACCAAATGTTTGAATTCATAAACTTTTAAAAATTTTCCAAACATGTAAAGTGCTTCCTGGTTTTGAACTGAGCACCTGTGAGTAATGAGGTAAAGTTACCACGAGATTTTTTGTTTTGGTTTGTTTTGTTTTGGGAGGTGGGGGGGAGTGGAAAAGCAAGATTCCTTTTAAAGCTAACTTTAATTTCATTTCAATTGCAATAATCTAATACTGTCTAAATCACTTTGATATTTAACAGCTACTTTTCAAGGGGCTTAAATATTATATTATTGTTCTGGATTTCTCAGTAAAGTTTATCAGTCCAGTTGTTTACAAGGGTAACACCATGTGTCATACAGTTCACAAACACTCAACCATGACCATATGGAGCAAGGGTGTAAAAAGCAAGATAACAGACAGCCAGGCATTGGGTGAAATGTGTGGCTGCTATGGATTAGTTATGCATGTTCTGTCTACAGCAACACACAGGTGCTTCACCAGGAGAGTCCCTTTGAAAGCACAGCAATCCTGTATATCCACTGGAACAGCTTCTGAAACAGTCTCAGCTAAATAGCCAAGGTCAAGTGGAAACAACCATACATTCTTCCCACAGGTGTTGGCCTTCCAAAAGGAATGCAGAATTTGAGCTCCATCTCTATATTCAAAATATTGCTTTTTCCTTGAATTGACAGTACTTGCAATTTCACACACATGGAATATATAATTATACACCCTGAACATATGTATTTTCATGATTATTCAATGTCTGAAGCTAAAAACTAAGAAAAATTAAAAAAAAACTTCAAGGTTCCATAGGATCAAGTGTGGAAAAGGGAGTTGGAAAACAAACTTTATTTTTTTTTCCTCCTAGGGAAGCAATGTCTTCTTTAGACAATTAGGCCATGCTTGGAGAGGCCTGCTATCCAAAAAGCTTGGTTTGATTTTCTTTTATAGTTTTACCACAATATAAACCCAGCATTATGCCTCAAAAGCACCACAGGCCACTATAGAAAGAAAAGAATTGTTATTATATTCTTACACACCTTACTATTTCAAAAAAAAAATAACTAACAAAAGGGGTTTGACTATTTCATGAAAGATAAACAAATATTTGCCCAGCATTCCAAGATAAAGATGGGAAAAAATCTATTACTCAAAGGTAGAGTAATTAAAATAATTTTAGGTGATTAGTGAAAATACAAATGTTACATTCCAAAATGTTTGCAGTTCATTTTTCTGTCTCCTAATCTTTTACTCAATTGATTAAACAACGTTAAGATTGCAAAGAACTGAAATTTTTAAATACAGATCCTTTTAAAATTTATTTTTGTGTAAACATGCATCTACCAACACAATTTTTCAGGGGGAAATATAACAAGTAAAGCAATTTGGAAGGGAAGAAATATAAAATAAAGGATAAATTCAAACCATTTACATGGGAAATTCAGGCATCTGGGATTTTCGAATAAGTCCATTTTTCCCACAATTAAATTTGCAGTGTTATCAATGCAATCAGTTTATTTTAAGATTGTCTACCCAATATATAAATTTCCCTTTGTGCTGGAAATTCCTTTATCAGATAAGATAGCTTTTGTTTAAACTGCTATTTTCAGGATTTGCTTTGGGGTTTTTGAATACACACAGTGAAGTAACTTGAGATTTCCTACCCTGCTTTAAAATGTGTTTCTTCTGTCTGTTTGTATTTAGTAATTTCCTGTCAAATAACCTCACCATAATTAACTTTCCTTGCTCCAACCTACGTTTTTTCCTATTCCTACTTCCTGAGGATGGTAATAAAATGCTGATTACATTCGGCTGTTATCAGCCCTTTCTTCCTCTCCATCCCCCTCTCACTCCCTTTGTCAAAGTCAGCATTAGGGTTTGACTCCTCATGGAAGCTAAGAGGCTTGGAGCAGAGAGGAAGCAAATCAGACTGCAGGAATCCAGATTCATCACAGTTTATTGGGTCAAGCTGTAGCTGGGCAGGAGCCAGACAATTAGGGGTGCAGCTCCCCTGGCAGGGAGCTGTCCGTTTTTTCCCAACTGAGTAAAATCCTCAGAGCTCTTTTCTCCTCCTCCCCTCCCCAGCTCTTCTCCCCACCACAAACACACAAAGACACCAGAGCAAACCAGAATACTCCTCTTCTCTTCCCTTTCAAGGTGCTGAGAGAGTTGGGATTAAGAAGGCCATAGGGAGGAGGCTAAGAACAGGAAGTGAGCCAGGCAATGTGCTCCTTTCTGAAGTTCCATTTAAAACCTTAATGAGGTAAACTTGACACACACTGTCTTTTATGCAATTAAGCATATTGGTACATGTGCATCTTTTATAATTACTTTATCTTTCATTTTTTTTAACAATTGAAACGTGCATGGAAGTTGCACACATAATTTCTTCATTTTCTTCATCTTCTCCAACATATACCTTTTTTTAAAATTTTTCATTTTTAACAAAGTTCATATCACATAAAACAATTCCAACTTTTGGTCAGGTGATAGTTCTTTTAAAGCATTTACAATATAGACCACAAACGAATTTTTTTTTTAACATTAACCAAGTGAGACACAAATAATAACTATGAATGCTAACTTCATAAGCCCTTGACCTAATTGTCTCCACATTATTAGTAAGAATTAAAGGATCCTAACTTATTGTTATTGGTCTAAAGTCCTAAGTCTAATAGCTTAATTTTAGACTTAACCTCAGATATTCCCCTACCAACAATCTATAATTTAATAGATCTGGTATTAAGCTTACAAACTTTTTGACTATAAGAAATTGCCACTAAGAGTAGTGACATGGCAGGGAAACAAATATCTCCCCAACTTCATGTCAATTCCAGGCAGGAGTAGATTGTCAACTTGCATTCAGTCAGGCTTCAAGTCTGCCAAGTGTCAGTGGGGAAATTGAGTCAAGAGAATCCCACCTCAGCCCAGGCTGAACAGCCGCTCTCCCACCCTTCCCATGAGATCACCTTTTTCAGTTCATACCAGCATCTCACAGGCTTACTGGCATCATGGATTGCAGTCTCAGACCACCTTTCTTGCTATCCATACCTGGAGTTAGACTCAGAGGAAGAGTCAATTAATTGTCCCATAGAATCTTAAAATAGCAAGTTCCAATAACTAGGTTTCAGATATGACTATAATTTCGTATTGGCTAAGGAACATCTTTTGAGACAAGTCTTAAGTGGTTTACATGCCTTTCTATACCTGTTCTACTTCCTGATTAAATAACAATCATAAAATCAAATTTACCATTAAAACCTTAACTTTTCCATCAACACCATATTTTATCCAAGGTTACCTGTCTCTAGGAAACTTAGACTAAAATTCTTTTCCCCAAACTAGAGATGTCTCTGATTTAGTCTCAGTAATTGATTCAGTCAAATGTTTTAATACTAATTGCTTTTATATCACTTTGTAACATGTCCAATTTTTCTCCCCATGCTCCCCTCCCCCCACCCCCTAATACCTTGCATTCTGATTACCCCTTCCCTCAATGAACCCTCCCTTCTATCACATGCCACCCTTCCCTTATTCTCATCTTCTCTCTTTTCTTGTAGGGCAAGATAATTTTCTATACCCCATTACCTGTGTTTCTTATTTCCCGGTTATATGCAACAATAATTCTCAACATTCATTTCTAATACTTTGAATTCCAACTTCTCTCCCTCCCCAGCCCCACTGAGAGGGCAAGCAATTCAGTACAGACTAAATATGTGTCGTTTTGCAAAAGTCTTCCATAATAATGTTGTGTAATACTAACTATATTGCCCTCTATCCTACTCTATCCCCTCTTATTTTTTATTCCCTCATTTGACCTTGTCCCTTCCCAAAAGTGTTTATTTCTAGTCACTCTCTTCTCCCATTTGCCCTCCCTTCTATCATTCCCCTCACCCCACTTGTTGCCTCCTTCCCTTCTTTCCTATGGTATAAAACAGATTTTCATACCAAATTTAGTGAGCATGTTATTCACTCCTTAAGCCATATGTGGAGAGAGTAGCTTCACTTCTCCCCTCTCCCCTTCTTCCTTTTCTCCTCTGAACAAGATTTTTCTTTATCTCTTTTATGAGTGACAGCCTGCCCCATTCCATTTCTCCCTTTCTCCTCCCACTATTGTCTTCCCTGACCTCTTAACTTTTGTTTTTTTTTTTGTGAATATCATTTCTTCTGATTCAACACAGCCCGTAATCTCTATCTATATGCATGTGTCTATGTGTGTGTGTGTGTGTGCATACAATCCTTCCACCTACCCAAATACTGAGAAAAGTCTCAAGAATTATAAATATTTTCTCTCCATGTAGGAATGTAAACAGTTCAGCTTTAGAAAGTCTTTTATGATTTTTCTTTTCTGTTTACCTTTTCATGCTTCTCTTGATTCTTGTGTTTGAAAGTCAAATTTTCTCTTCAGTTCTTGTCTTCTCATCATGAATGCTTGAAAGTCCTCTATATCATTGAATGATCATCTATTCCCTTAAAGTATTCCACTCAGTTTTGCTGGATAGTTGATTCTTGGTTTTAATCCCAGTTCCTTTGACTTCTGGAATATCCTATTCCAAGCCCTTCAGTCCCTTAATGTTGAAGTTGCCAGATCCTGTGTTATCCTGATTGTATTTCCACAATACTAGAATTGTTTCATTCTAGCTGCTTGCAGTATTTTCTCCTTGACCTTGGAATTTGGCCACAATATTCCTAGGAGATTCTCTTTTTGGGTCCCTTTCAGGAGGTGATCAGTGGATTCTTTCAATATTTATTTTGTCCTCTGGTTCTTTTTTTTTTTTTTTTTGATCATGGCTTTCAAGTAGTCCTATAACTTTAAATTGTGTCTCCTGGATCTATTTTTTAGGTCAGTTGTTTTTCCAATGAGATGTTTCACATTATCTTTTATTTTTTCAAATTTTTGGTTTTGTTTTTTAACAGCTTGTTTATTGCACAGTCATTCATTTCTCTGAACTCAATTCTCTCTTTCAATGAGCTATTTTGTTCAGTGAGCTTTTGAACCTTCCCCTCCATTTGGCTAATTCTGCTCTTTAAAGCCTCCTTCTCTTCATTGGCTTTTTGGACCTCTTTTTCCAATTGAGTTAGCCTCTTTTTAAAAGTGCTATTTTCCTCAGCATATTTTTTTGGTTCTCCTTTAGCAAGCTGCTAACTCACTTTTCAAGCTCTTCTATTGCCTAAGTCTAGTTTAAGTTCCCTGTAGAGTCCCTGGAGGCAGGGGCCTTGACTTCCTGTGACAGTATGCCTTGTTCTTCCTCATCTGAAAGCATGTGAGGAAATACCTATTCACCAAGAAAGTAACCTTCTATGGTCTTACTTTTTTTTTTCCTTTGTTGGGCATTTTCCCAGCCAGTTACTTGACTTCTGAGTCCTTTGTCAAGAGATTTGATTCAGCTGCTTGATTTCCCCAGGGCTTTAGATGGGGGCGGGGCTGTCACTCAGGGCTGAAGTTTAGATCAGCTGCTCCCTACCACCACAGGCTTTAAGCTGAGCTTCCTGGACAGTGGACCCAGGTTGCATCCCAGCCACTTTAGCTGCCTGCAGTCTTCTGCTGTGCCTCTGCAGTTGCCTGGGGCTATTGCTGGAGGAACCCTTTCCCCTCTTGCCCAGCTGGGAAAGCCCTCCCACACTGACCTTTGGAGTTTTCCTTCTCGCTTATAGGTTGAGGTATCTGGGACCCTCCCTGTTGGGGATTCTGCCCTGGAGGCCTGTTTAGGTCCTGTTCCTCTCTGTGCCATGTGGCCAGGGCTGGGCTCTGCTCTGCTCAGCATCCTATGAGACAGACCTTTCCTGTCCACCTTTCAGGTTACCTTTGGCTGAAAACCTCTTTCACTCTGTTGTTCTACGGCTTTTGCTGCTCTAGAATTTGTTGAGAGTCATTTTTTACAGGTATTTTGTGGGCTGTGGGGGGAATGCTAGAGTATATGAGTCTTTCTATCCACCATCTTGGCTCTGCCATAGCTTTCTAATTGTTGTCATGACAAAAGCAAGTGGGAAAGAGCTCTGGATTTGAAGCCTGAGGGCCTGGGCTCAAATTCTAGCTCTGTTACTTACCAGCTGTGTGACCTTAGCCAAGTCACTTAAGTTCTATATCTCAGTTTCCTCAACTGTAAAATAAAGGTATTGGACAAGATGATCTCCAAGCTCTTTCCCAGTTCTAAATCTGTGATCCTCTGATTTGACTACTGCTCTCACATATAATGATTTCAGAAGATTAAATTCGTGATTTCAAGCTATAAAGAAGCATATAATCCAACCATCTCTTCAGCTTCTATCAAGCCATCAATCTCATCAATTTCTCCAATCTGACAATTAAAAATTTCCATTTTGATGATATTTAATTTGGCTCTTAAAGATACAGCAACAATTTCTATATCTTTGACAGAGCCTAGTAACTTAGCTATTACATATACATATGCGTATAACATATAACACTTAACATTATTTAAGTTCTATAATAGAAACAGTTTGGCATAGAAGATAAAACACTAAATTTGGAGTGAGGAGGAAACTGGGTTAAAATTCTACCTCTGAAACTCACTAATGGCTTGGCATGAACAAGTCACTTAATTCCTCTAAGCCAAAGTTTTCTCATCTGTGAATTAAGATCAATGATACCTACAGTTCCTACCTCACAGGGATATTGTGATCAAAGGAGTTTAATGGATGAGAAACACGTTTTAACCTTTGAAGTGTTGTATAAAAGTCAGTTGTTATTCTTCAGTATGCTCAAAATCTTTAGTTAACTTAATGAAGACTCACATCAATTAACAAACTGGTTATCATCACCCCTTTTACACTTGAAACTCAGAAAAATGAAGTGATACACATATCACAAATCATGGAGCAGACCTGGAGCATTATCCAGCAGGTATAAAGAAATCAGAATAAATATGATGTGTTCCATAACAACGAGGAATCAGTTAGAAAATAGTAGAAGAAAATCTAGGACTAAGTAGTTCATCTTGATCACAAGAATCCACATCCTATGAGAGGAAGGTAACTTCTTTCCACACCTAAACTCCAGCAATCCCCATTCCAGATTGAGAATAGAGTTATTCAAAGTGCATAAGCCTTGTGAAATGAATTTAATTCAGCAAATTCAAAGTACTGTACTGTACTGAAAGTCAAGAAGAAAAGTAAAAAAAAAAATAATACCTTCCCTCCAGGAGCTTACAATCACATTAGCAAGATAAGAGTTAAACATATGAAGCAAACACAGTATAACACGTCAGAATACACTTAAATGACAAAATGTACAAAATTGACAGCCTTGTTTACAGGCACTCAGGAAGAGAGATCAGAATGGACACAGGAGCTAGGAATTTGAGTTAGGTATTGAAGGATGGTTAGACTTGAACAGAAAGAGGACTATATTACACGTGTGGGGTACTGCTCATGCAAAGAGGTCAGAATAAACAAGTTTAAATCTCACCTCAGCGATGTGACTCTAGCCAAGTCACCCAACCTCTCTCAGATTCAGTTTCCTCATCTGTAAAATGAGGAAGTTTGATTCAGTTTCCTTCAAGATTCCTTCTAGATGTAAATCTATGATCCTATAATCTATTACTGTTAATAATTATTATAACAATAAGGATAATGGCAACAACAGCCCACATTTTTATATGGCATTATAATATTTATAAAGGTCTTTACATGTGTTATTTCATTTGATCATCATAAGTGAAATTATTTACAGATAAAGAACCTGATGCTAAGAGAAATTAAGTGACTACCTAGGGCCACACAGCTATTAAGTATCTGAGGCAGAATTCAAACTCAAGTCAGTATCTAGGACAAATAACTACAAATTGGTATCTATGGCAAATAGTAAGAGATAATTCAGGATACACAAGGAAGGGTCAGTTTAAAGAAGACTTTAAATTCCAAAACAGATGACATTTTGCAACAAGTCTACAAATGACAGCAGAAGGTTGACATAGAATCAGCAAACCATAGATGTGAAGGCAAAGAACAGAAACTGCAGAAAAATAGTAGAGTAACAGAAGAACTTCAATTAATCATTAAACATTTATTAAGGGCCTCCTATGTGTCAGGTACCATACGAGAGGAACTGTGATTGCTAGAGCCATTAGATAGGTTCTAACTATGGCATAACCCTTTATCATCTTCATGTGAGTTTTCTAGGAAGTATTCACTTCCCCAGCAATGAAAGTTACTGTTAAATAACTCCAACTTGCTAGCAACTCAGATAAAAATTTTTTGGAAAAAATAATGGCTAAAATGAGAATTTGCTATTATCCATGATATTCAACTATATATGTATTAGATATAGCTATCATACATATGTATATACATACATGATGCTTTTATGTCTAAGTCATTCCCATTTTCTGGATGTGAAAACTGAGGCCCACCAGGGCCATCGCCATTTAGAAATGTTTAAGACTAGTGACTTAGTCATTAAGTTTTCCACACCTCCTTTCTGAAAGTGCGAATGACACAGTTATATATAGATCTTCATTAAGAATCAGGAAACCTGTACTGTAACCTTGGTGCTGCCATTAATTGTGACCACAGCTAAGTGACTTATCTGCTCTGGGACTCAGTTTCCTCCTCTCCAAAATATAAGCAAGAGCTGGATTCTATGTGATCTCTAAGAATCATTCCAGCTCTCACTCTTATGATTCGAGGTCTACGATGTGGACTAGAGAGCAATCTTGCCACCATATGGGAAAGTAGAGTGTGAATAATAAATAAACAAACAAACGAATGAATTAACAAATGAAATGAGAAACAACGGTGGAGAAGTTTTCCACATAGTTTAGGGGGAAAAGAGCTGGTAGAAAAATGGGAGAAAAACAAGAGAACTAACTGAACACCCTTCTCCATGTTACCACAATCCATTCTGTATATATACACACATCTTGTTTCTTGTAATAGAATGTAAGTTTCTTGGGGTCAGGGACTGATTTGTTGGGTTTTTGTTTATTTGTCTGTTTATATCCACAGTACCTAGAATACAGAGCACATAGTAAGATTATTATGTGCTAGCTTATGGCTAAGTCACACAGTAGACAAAGTACTAAACTTGCAATCTAAAAGATCTAAATTCAAATCCTGCCTCAGATGGGTATTAGCTGTTTGACCCTGGGCAAGTCACTCAGTCTCCATCTGGTTCAGTTTCATCTATAAAAGGGAGATAATAATAACACCTATCTCTCAGGGTTGTTGTGAGGATAAAATGACATAATATTTTATAGTGTTTTATAAGCCTTGAAACACTAAATAAATGCTATTATTTTTTCTGTTCTATTCCTTTTAAATTATTATTATTATTTATTAATCATCATCATCTTTCTAGTAATACACACTTGACTGATTGGTTTATCTCATAGGTTGCTGTTGTATTTTGTCCTTCATTCTCAAAGAGGACCATGACATCAGGAAGATGATGATATGACTTGCAGTCAACTTTAATTTGAGTGAAGGAGGGCTATACAAGGTCACCAGCCTCACTTTCTCCTCCAGAGCCATCTGGGTCCAGTGGTCAGATATTTATCAGGACCACTGGAGACGGTCCAGGATGCAGTGGAGGTTCCTGGGCCTTTTAGGCAAAAGGCCATTTCAGGTTCTCACTCTGAGTACCATAATCCCCATTCAGTGGATAGGCCTCTTTAGGAAGTGAGTCAAAGGATGGTCCAGGTACAGACTGGTTTATCTAATCTTTTAGTGACTAGTTAGCTTAAAGGATTTTCTGCCTAGTGTAGGAATCACCTCTACAACATCTCTCACAGGAACAGGTCATGAACACTTCCAGGGTTATGGAACTTGTTGGTATTATTACTTCAATTGTGTCCCACTCTTTGTGACTCCATTTGTGGCTTTCTTAGAAAAGATACTGGAGTAATTTGCCATTTCCTTTTCCAACTCAATTTACAGATGAAGAAAATGAGGCAAACAAGAGGGTCACACAGCTGTTAAGTTCCTGAGGTCAAATTTGAACTCCCTAAGAGGAGTCTTTTTGACTCTAAACCTAGAACTATATCCACTGTCCCACCAAAATACCCTGACTTGGAACTTACTGTCTGACAATTCAAAATGTATCTCCTCTTAACTTCTATCCACTGGTCCTATTTCTGTCTTCTGGTAATAAACAAAGGTATACATATGTACTAGGCAGAGCTTACCTTCAAATAAGTTTGAAATGTCTAAGATATGACACAAATTTGAACGTAAATAATACAGAGTACAGAACAAAAAATCCTACTAATATCCTGTTATATTTTAAAGAATTTCATATCAGTCACAAAGCACATATCAAAATATTTTGTGATTCAGTTTCATATCTGGCATAAGCAGTTTCTATCCCAGAACTATTTTCTGAGGCAGGGAACATCTAGCAAGAGATGATCTCATTTATCTATATAGTTTAAAAATGTGACAATACTCTCAAAATCTTTAGTAGTAATACCCTAAAAGGGAGGGAGATGGGCAATGTGGTTGTGATCTGGAGTGATGAACTAAAGCAAGTAGAAGATGTGTAGGAAACAGTAAGGAACTCATCACTGGATTGTACATGATTATTTTTTTCCTTAATAGTGTTTTTTTTTCAATTACATGTGAAGATAGTTTTCAACATTCAATTTTGTAAAATATTGAGTTCCAAATTTTTCTTCCTGTCCCTTCCCTCCCTGGTCCTCAAGACAGCAAACAATCTGATATAGGTTATACACATACAATTATATTAAACATAGTTCCACATTGTGGATATGACTATTAACAAAGGTTGGAGTAATCAACACATGTTCCATGGAACGCCTTCTATATTAAAGAGACAGTGCTGTTGGGGAAATGAAAAATCATCCAATACATTCTCTGCCCTTAGAGAGCTTTCAGTTGGGGAGAAAGGGTAATAATACACATGTAGGAAGAAGAGAAGATTGAGAAAATGGAGTCTAGGATGAAAGGACATAAGTGAAGAACAAATGTGAACTAGGCCAGGGCTTTCCTGAAGCATTTTTGGGCACTGAATCTAAAGTGGCAATTAGAACGATGCTCAAGAAATCTAGAGCCATGAGGTGTAGGATGGTAAGCTAAGCAAAAAGTGAATTCATTTTCTCAGAGATTCAAGATGATGAGTCACCCTGCCAGCTTTGGGGGTGATGGAGAAAGGGCACAAAAAACAGCTTTGTCTTTCAAATTGTCCAACTGAATTCAGTGTCTAATCTGAATGCCAGTAATATAGCTATGTATATATGTCTTGCACTTCAAAATCTTCACACTCCGGTAATGTCAAGATTGAACTCTATATGGCTGACAATGTATATAATATGCTGATAGTTGGTTGTGGAAGACCACTGGCAAGGTCTAAATCCCAAGGCCACAGAAGAATGTCCATGTGTTTCTTTGGGTAATAGCAATGGAACTGATTAGATATAGAGTCAGAGAATTTTCTATTTGAGGATATCTGGCAGTTTAAGGGTATCTGGGCTCATTATCCTGAGCAAATCACATGACTAAAAATTCACATGTGCAAAGCCTTGCACTTAGTAATATAAAAATTACAAATTAATACATAAAACCTAATGTCTGCCCTCAAGGCATTTACAATCTAGCTATGAAGATAAACCTATAAAAATTAATAACTTTATAAGATTGAAATGAGAGTTCAAGAAAGCAAAAAAAGCAAAGGTATAAGGAACACTACACCTTCTGCCCAATTTAAAATAGGTTGTTATATCTGTCAGTAAAAAGTTGTGGACTTCCAACATTTCCCCTTCTTCCTCCAGATATTCCATCCCATTTCTACATATTGCCTCTCATTTAGCAGCTAATAATAATAACAGAGGAACTATCCACATTATAGCTTTAAAACACTATGTGTAATGTCATTTTTTGTGTAATATCTTTTTTGTTGTTGTTGTTGGTTTGTCTTTTGTGATTTCTGAGTTTATCTTTTAGGAAGAGAAAAGTAATAGTGTGAAAGTTAGCATGGTGTAGGGGGGAAATGGTTGGACCAGATTTGGATTTATCTACCTTTTTCTTTTTTAAACCACAGCAAGCAGGTACCCAAATCTGAGTTCTAATTCCCTTAAAGTTGCCTCTATCAGCTTATTAAATCTTGAAGCTACAGTCCCAAACTGCATGGCCTATGGCCACTGGCAGATTTTCCTTGTGGTTCCACATCTTTATAATTATCTTGTAACATTCATCATTTATTATCATCATCTGTTATGTTCCCATTGACCCTAGGCAGCAGGTCAAACGTGTTTTTTAATCTCACTTTACCTAACTTTTAAGAAATACTTTTTGGGCCCTCTAAAGCAGAAATCTTGGATTCCAATGAAGTTCTGAGAATTCTGTGGGGCATTTTTCACTTGGGATTAGGTGTTAAAGATTTGTTTTGTTTTAAACTATTGGGTTTTTTTTTTTGTTCAAAATATAAGCTTATATTAGGAAATTATTTCTGAACCTAACACTTTTTTTTCTTGTCTCCAAATTATACTTTTATCTTCAATCTGCAGCAAGGCATTTGTCCCCAAGATCAATGAAAAAGCAAGCCAGAAAACAAATGGTACAGGTATTATCACCTATAGGTGAAAATTTTGAGCATTTCAAGAAGGTTCCCAAAATATCAAGGATCTATGATAAAGGAAGCAGTAGAGTAGAGTAGAAAGTATAGAGGATTTGGAGATAGAGGTCCTGGATTCAAATCTTAATTTTATCGTTTACCTGTGTGACCTTTGAGAACTCACACACTTCTCTGGGTGTCAGTTTCCTCAACTGAAAAAACTAGAGATGTTGAAATAAATGCCCTCCAGGATCCCTTCTAGCTCAAATCTATGACCCTATGACTTCATCAGGGTAGGTATTCCCTTGAGATACACAACCATGACCTCACTATAATTTAGTATAATGATTTTTGAGAATTGTGCCTAAATTCCATCACTATCCCTGTGACCAAGCCAGTAGCAAGCATCTTTGAACTTAAGTAGGCTAGTCCTCAGACAGCAGGCTTTGAATGTCTGTTAGGCAAAGATTGGTAGAATATTCTTTTAAGAATTCATGTTCCATTCCATGACAAAATAAAGCAACTAAGTAAGATTCTGCTTGATATGCAAAACACGTTAAATTTATTTTAGCTTCACTCAAAGAACAGCTTTTGGTAAGTGACTGAGAAAGCTACATCTCTGATATATCTACCAACTCCACATTCACATTTGTAATTTGGATGCCCAGAGGCTCTAAGGGTGACCCCTGTGGATCTACATTCCTAACACTATAGCTCATGAGATCTCAATGATGTTCTTTCCAATAATGATTAGCCAATAGGTACAATTAGCTCTTTGGAAAGGTATTTAGTAAGATTAAATAGAAAAGTTTCAGTTTCAGTCATTTTTCAGTCATGTCCAACTCTTCATGACCCTATTTGGAGTTTTCTTGGCAAAGATACTGGTGTGGTTTGCCATGTCCTTCTCCAATTCATTTGACAGATGAGGAAACTGAGGTAAACAGGGTTAAGTGACTTGACAACAGTCACACAGCTGGTAACAATCTGAGGCCAGATTTGAACTCTTAGCAGCCCCAATAACAATAATGGAACTCAGCAGCAATTAGAATGTGCCAAGCTCTGTGTTAAGTGCTTGACTCCTTCAATTCCATCAGAGAAAAGTATTTATAAATCACAAAGGGATCACAGGGATCACCTTATTTTTACCTTTCATCATGTATGATTATATTCTGTGTCTGTATCAACTGGGTGGAGGGAGGAGAAGTACAGTCTTTTCCCTCCCTTACAGAAACATAAAAATCACAGAACCTCAGTACTGAAGGACTCAGCATTTTAATTTAGCACTTTAATTGCTACTAGGAATATCATGTCTTAAAGAAGATTTTTTGCTATAAACTAGCATCATATTTCTATTCTTTTACAAATATTCTATCCCATATTAAGTTATATCCTATAATAAGTCATATACTATACACAATGTAGTGGAAAGAGACAAAGACATTGAGCCACATGACCTGGGTTCAAGTCCTATTTCTTCCATCTGTTAAAAGTATACTTCATGTGCTACTAAATCTCACTGAATCTTAACATTCTCTTCTGGAAAATGGAGCCACTGATATGTGTACTATCTATTTCAAAGCTTTGTTTTGAGGAAATCATTTTATAAACATTAAAGCCCTATCTGAAGGTAAGTTATTATTTATCTATGAAAGCATGGAATATATTTTATCATTGTACCTGTATCAGCATCTGCTGAGTGTTTTGTGTCTAAGAGATACTTGAATGTCTGCTGAATTCAAGACAAACATAATTAAAACTTTGGTTCTGAGACTTCAAAAAGTTTTTTTTAATGCCCTAGGTCATTATAAAATCTAGTAGACACACCAACGCTTCAAACTAAATCTGTGATGCTCTTTCAAATTTGTGGGTGGGACCTGTGAGGGGAAATTTTGGAGTTTCAGAATTATGAATGCTTTTTAACCAGCCTCTGAATGTGTTAAACATTAGGGGCAGGATTCACATGGAACCTGCTTTCAGAGGGTGGGTTACACCCAACTTTAACTGAATGTGTCCATTGAAGGACATGAGAATCACATGGCAAAAGAAGAAAATTCCCCTAATAGAAACCAGGATAACTCACCCACACAAAACTAGATCACAGCTGCCTTCGCACCAGAAACCTCTAGGACAGCCCAGTTGTGGGAATAATCCATCCCTCAGAAGCAATGCAAAAGGGAAAGACCAAAGCGCAGGGGAAGCCCCTGGTAAATGCTTCTCGTCCAGGCCTCAGAACTCAGAGACTGAGCGATACTGTTCTGCTCAGTTTCTTGGTCTTAACAAAAGTGTATGACCAGTAACCTCCTCAGCCAGGTAAAACAGCAGCTGGGAACTTTTCCCACCTTACCTCACTCATATCCAGTTCTAAATAAGAGGGTTTAGTATTCTGTGAAGTCTGACGTTATCTTGGTTCAAATCTCTAAAAACACAGAAATATGAACGTCTGTTGTCTGGTTTGGCCCGTCTTTCTGTGACTAAGAAGCTGCTTCTGGGGGCCTACTGGATTTCACCTAAGGGCTTCTCAGAGCTTTCTATAATAAAGATGATTGAAATGCATACTGTGTCAACAGACACTTCCTCTGAGGGAGGTAAGCAGGAGGACAATACTTCACTCATCAGAAACAACCAGACATAGCTATAAGGTACGCAAAGCAAGCCAAGATCCCTTTGTTCTGTGTTTCCAAAAAGGGGGTGGGGGTAGAGGGGAATTACTTGGTTCCCAGTTTCTGTGAAAAGTAAAAGTGCCAGCATTCAGCAACACCCAAGATGATGTCATATCAGCTGCTCCCTTCAGGTCAAATACAGTGTGACAGGAAGCATGGGGATTAATACAAGCATGTCCTAGTAAACTGAATTCCCTGCCTTCACCCACCATACATCCTTGCTAAATATCCCACAGAAAAAGTATTTCAATATACTGATTGGGGGGAATTTCTTTTTATACTACCTTGTTCCCCTTTTTAAAAGACAATATCAGGTTTAATGGAAACAAAATCAATTATTTATTTACTCAACAAGCACCTTTGAAATGTATATCATGTATGGATCAAGTGCTGGGTTTACAAAGATAAAAATGAAATGGCACCTGCCCTCAAGGGACTTACATTATGGAAACAGCATATACACAGAGAAATAAATGTCAAACATGTTTAAAAAGTAAATATAAAGTAATGAAGTGGACAGTTGGAACCGGAAGAGGGAATATCAGGGCAACCTTCACATAGGAAGTGACATGAGCTGAGCCCTGAAGGAAACCAGGAGTTCCAAGGGGGGCCAGGTGAAAGATATTCTAGGTATGGGGGAGGAAAGAGGATGTACAAAAGCATGGAGATGGGAGGAGAGTAATAGCAAATAAGACAGCTTGACCGGAACTAGAATCAATGATGAGAAAGACTCTGCAATAAATCTGAAAAGGGAACTGGAGCCAGATTGGAAAGTGCTTTAAATGCCAAGCACAGAGGATCATATTAGATCTCAGAAGCAACAGGGAGTTACTGAAGTCTCTTGAGCAAGGGGTGACATGACCATAACCATGCTTTGGGAATACTGATTTGGCCTATGCCTAGTTGGAGGATTGGTGAAGGGAGAGTTTGATCTGAAGAAGGGATTCATGAAAGGAAAGCCTGCATCAGAAAGATTAATTAGCAGGCTCTGGCATCATGCAGGCAAAAGATGAGAGATCAAACTGGAACAATGGCCGTGTGGAATGGAAAGGAGATGAATTGGAGACGTTCTAGAGACCTAGAATGGAAAATGATTGGCAACTGATTGGCTAAGTGCTGGCAGGGAGGAAGGCTGGGGAAGAAAAGGAGAAAAATTTGAGGATGACCTCAAAGTCACTAACACAAATATAGTAAAAATTCATTAGATACCATCTTTTCTGGTTTGGGCTTTTCCATTGAACTCTTGAAAATGATACAGAAAAATAAAAAAGCATTTACCTTTCCCTATAAAAATCAGTCACAGATTTGAGGTAGCTAAATTCCACCCAAGAGTTGGTATCATTCAGAGAAAAGCAACTAGGTAATGTATAAGGAAAATCAGTAGTATTTTTAGCAAACTTCTGGAAGCACTTAAACTGTGTTCTACAAAATACTTTTATCCACTAAAAGTCTTAGAATTTTTTTTTTTTTTAGAATTGTTCTTCACTCAGACTTCATGGTTTGCTCATATGGTAGTTGTTTTGTCTCTGTACACACACACACACACACACACACACACACACACACACACACACCTAAGCCCTTTTAAGAAAAGAAACAGGAGGAGGTCAAGGTCTCCTATGTAAAATAACTACAACTGATAGTGGTTACTGACTTGGCAGAGGGAGAGAATTTATGACAATGGTCAAAGTTTTTATCTTTCACTGAAAAAAAAGATACTTGTGTCTCCAAGAGTAGGAAAGAAGGAAGCAAGCTTCTTTGCTCTAGCATTCCATAATAAATAAGCACTACTTTTCCAGCAGAAAACTTGGAGATTTTTGCAACTAGCAAAAAGGCAGGGGGTGGGGGTGGGGGTGAGGTGAGGTAAATCAACCTAACAGGAAAGGAATTATTTCTGCGATTGCTTTGCCAATTCCTGTTTATAATCATATCTACATTAAATGAATTCCTGGGGTTTTCACTGACATTAATGAACAATTAGTACTTAGTAGCTAATAATCTGGCTGAATTCAAAAAGCATTTATTGAGTACCTATAACGTGACAGACACTTTTCCTTAAACACTGAAAATATAAATAGCAAAAAATAAATGAATAGTCCCTGCCCTCAAGGAACTGAGGATTCTATTTGAGGATACAACATGTATTATAATAAAATATACGTTTCCTGCAGTCAAAGACTATTACTTTCTAATGAAGGGATGTAACATACATAGATAGATAATGAAATTTTATATATATATGCATATATAATATATGTACGTAATATACTATAATAAATGATATATAATATGTGATGCTACATATTATGACATAACATCTATATGCATATGATGTATATGTATACACATACATGCATGTTTGTTTTCCCTCAATAGAATATAAAGTCCTTAAGGGCAAGAACTGTTTAGCTCAATATATACACATACATACATGTGTACAGATACATACATACCTGTATACACATATATAAGCAACTTGCCCAAAGTCACACAGGTACCTAATGTCAGAAGTAGGGTCTGAACCCATGCCCTTTTGCATGCAAAGTCAGCGCTCCTTCAGGTGTATCAAAAATTCCATCTTTCTGTCATTATTTCCATTTGTTACATTCAAAGGGAGTATTGCAGGGACTTTCTCACAGTAAGGATGCTAAAAAGCAACATTTATAAATGATTAATTGATATACCCTCTAATGACTCTGCCCCTTATAAACACCCCCCAAGTTTCTTCATCACAGAAGGCAGTTTACTCTTCTTTTATGTTTTTTTTGGCTGGAAACTTTTTGTTCAGCCCATTTGCAAGACTTAACCTATTAGCTGAACAAAGATGATAGTGAATAGAGCAGAAGAGTCATATTTATAGGGGATACAGTGGGTAGTGGATTAGAATAAGTACTCAGTGAGCTCTGGCTGACCCTTCATCGGGGGCAGCCAGCAGTTGCTAGTTATTCTACATTATATCTTATCACAATTTGTTCTCCTCCCTTTTGTGATAGGAAAGAAGGAAGGAAGGAAGGAAGGAAGGAAGGAAGGAAGGAAGGAAGGAAGGAAGGAATGAAGGAAGGGAGGGAGGGAGGGAGGGAGGGAGGGAGGAAGGAAGGAAGAGAGGGAGGGAGGGAGGGAGGAAAGCAAAGGAAAGCAAAGGAAAAGCAAAGGAAAGGAAGGGAAAAAAAAAAATTTGAATGCTACCTTAAAATGGGTGTAAATTGACAACCAATTTAATTCATTTTAGTAAAGGGCTTTTACTATATGTCTAACCAGAATCAATAGGTCTTTGAACAGTAGGTCAGATAACATATATTTATCCTAACAAAAAGGACTTTTAAAATGTGATTCAGGTTTCGGGTGGGGAGACAGAAGAGAGGGAAAGATGAGGAGGTGCTTTTCTTTTGTTACATTTCACAATAAATTAACAATGAGATTCAGTTAGTGTTTCTCAGAGAACCAAAAAGCTGGATGAGATAATTATACTGTCTGGTTGATATATGGGTCCCAAGTGACAGAAGAGGGCTGGAGCCCCCAAGCACAGCATTCCAGATTTTCAGGCCCCTCAAAAGAATTCCATTCTTCCACACCCACTATGTGACTTAGTTGGAACAAATGAGCCTCCCAGTCCTAAAAGAGGGCAGGGCACGGCAAGGTCAGAGAAGACCCTACCCTATTCTGGGAGCCATTGAAATAGAGATGTCCTAGGAACAAAAAAAAAAAAAAAAAGCCTTGAGCAGTAGGGTGAGATTATGGTAGAGAAGTGGACCTGGAGAACATCTGAAGAAACAATGGCATTTTTAGACAGTTTTCTTCTAAAAGGGAGATGGGTCAAAATCCAACAAACTCTAGGCCTTTCTGGTCCTATTACCTTGACTTGGCTAATCCTTTCTGGCTTCATTTTACAAACTTAAATCTGCAATCTCCACTGATCTTCTTCTTCAGTGTATGATTGTGGGATGGTTAGAGGAAGATGAAGACAAGAAGGAACCAAAAACACCACTTTAAAGTCCTTATTGATGTCTTACTGAATCCAAATACATTCAAAGTAGATCACAGAATATGTTGTTTATGTAGAACATTTGTTATTGTTTCGTTGCTTTTTAATCATGTCCGGTTCTTCATGATTCCATTTGGGTTCTTCTTGGCAAAGATACTGGAGTAGTTTGCCATTTCCTCCTCCAGCTTATTTTACAGATAAAGGAAACTGAGACAAACAGGGTTAAATGACTTGCCCAGGGTCACAGAACTAGTAAGTGTCTGAGACCCATTTTGAACTCAAGAAGATGGGTCTTCCTGACTGACACTATGTAGGGCCCATGCACCTTGGAGAAGACTCATGATATAGGCAAGTGAGCAGTGACACATGCCCCAGGTACCTCACAAGGTGCAGCCTGAAGCTCCTGAGTGCTTATCATTCTATAGCTACAAGACCAGAGTGTATTACTGCTCTTGCAAAATTGGCTGAAAAATTGGCTGAATGGTGCTTTAGAAAGCATACATATAATACCTTAATAAGACCTGTATTTAAAGAGAGTCTTTCATCTGAGAAATTCAAAGCACTTTACAAGCAAAGATTCATTCATTCCAACACTCCTGGGAGGCAAGTAGCTGGCCAAGGTCATTATTCATTTCTCACTGATAAAGAAACTGAGGGAGTAGGTGACTATCCAGAGTACCTTCCTTTAAAGTATGCTTTTATTTTGAAGATGAGAGTGACCTTCAAAGATCTATGATAGCATGCCGCTAATTACAGGCAAAAGGAAATCTTTACATTATCAGCCTTATTTCCACAGATTTAATCTGAACTCTGAATTAAAGCATGTGCCATAGAAATCTATAATGTGCGACTACTTTGACACCAACAGGGCTGTCAGTCATCTAAATGTGAGATAGTATTTGCTCACAAAATGTAAATGCCACCACATCACATTTGAAAAATGGTAGAAAAAACAGTTTTTCCAAATGGAGTCAAGCTTTTATACCTTTAGCAAGCAGAATTTACAGAAGGGATTAGTGCATTCTTTCTAGATCTAATCAAGTAACACAGAGTATGTTTGTGGAAAGGAGACAAGTCATAAAGGCATAAAAAGCTCAACAAAAAACCATACAAGAATTAAACAACAAAACAGGATAAGAATACAAGGGATGCCATGAGGCACTCTTCAATTAGATGCCAAAAAGCAGTAGAGACAATATATACTACAAGTTCAAAAGAGAAAGGACTTATTGTGGGCTGCAATTAGCCCAGAGGAAAAACTTGAGCTAAGTCTTGATGAATGGGTAGATGTGAATAGATTTAGTTATCTTTTCTTACATGTGTGCCATCTCCTAGGGGCATCTAGTTGGCAAAGTGAATATAATTTGGGCATGGAGTCAGGAATACTCATCTCCTTGAGTTCAAATCTGGCCTCAAATGCTTACTAGCTCTGTGTGTATGACCCTGGGCAAGTCATTTCACTCTGCTTCAGTTTCCTCACCAGTCAAATGATCTGGAGAAGGAAATGGCAAACCACTCCAATATTTTTGCCAATACAACCCCAAATGGGGTCATGAAGAACTGGACATGACTAAAAAATGATTAAACAACAAAACATGACTTACTTTTTGGTTGAAATACCAGTATATATTCAGCTAATATCAGATTGTGTGATCTCACCCTGGGATATAGGCCAAAGGTTTCATCCCTTGAGATCCGCTTAATTATCAGATCTGGAAAGTGTTTCTGCTCACTCTCTCTTCTGGAAAGGTATGTTTTGGGGGGTTTAGAGGGTAGTGGTAGGAGAAGGTGGTATGGCTGAGGTAGATTAGTCAGGCAATGACAACAGAAAGAATAGGTCAAAACGAAACGAGAAGAAACTGCTCTCACTCCATTTTCCTCCCACATAACAATCTGAAGATGGAGTCTTTTTTCCACAATCTCAAAATAAAGTCCAACAGTTTTCCCCACTCCTGAGAAGTTCACTAATGGGGTGTATACCACATAATGTCACCTTAAGTGGAAACATAAGGTAAATGAAAAGAGTAACATTCAGGACTTCAAGCTCACTTTCTCCTCCAAGATCTATATTGAATTCTGAAGCTGTTTTCCCAAAAGGATCGTGTCAAAATGGGATCAAAACCACAAAGAAATAATTAGTTTCTTTCCCCCCCTAGGCAGAGCTCTCTGTTCGCGTTCAATTCTTCCCTGGCTTCTCCTCCTCCCCAGCAAGCTAACACTCACCCAAACATTTCTCCAAAACATTAAATTGGCTTATGTATTGGAAGGTGGAATCTATTCCTCCTCCCAGGAGGAATACAGAGCTGTTTTTCCACCTATCCCATGCTTCTTACACTACTGAATTAAAAAAAGAAAAAGAAAAAAGTGATGTCTAATGACATTTTAAAATCTGACAGAGTTTCTTAGGGTATACAATCCCTTCCACATAAAACTTAAGATACCACCAGTTCCTGCCTTCATTGAGTCTCCAAAAAGGGACTTCTGGTCCTAGGAGGCCAAGGCACGACACCAAAGGATGTATGATTCACCAATCAAAGAATGTGAAGAAGAGTTGCCTTTCATCCTCCTCACAGTAATATTTCAAATAGAATTATACCAAACTCTTCTCCTTTTATAGCTTAAAAGCCTTTCTCCTCAACTATGTCCCACCAGTAGCCCAGTCAAGCAGGTAGGTTTCCCACACACCGCACTCAGAGCTGACTTTAGCAGTTGGTAGGATCTGTGCTCCAGGTCAATGACTTACGAGTAACACAGACACACACAGACACAGACACAGACACAAACAGACAGACAGACAGACACACACACACACACACACACACACACACACACACACACTCGTTTGTTTCATAGGAAAGACCAAGAACCAAAGCACGAGCAGCATGGTTGGGTTATAATTTGCAGGTTGCTGATCTCAACTTTTTTATCTTTCCCCAAGAATACACTCTTCTTTCAAAGTTCACTATTTCCCTCCAGGACACCATTATCCATTCAGAATTCCAGGTTCTCAACCTTTTCATTATCCTTGACTTCTCATTCAACTGAAACCACATTCTTCAAAGCTAGCATTGACTTCTTAATTGCTAAATTTGACATGATTTTCTAAATCTTCATTCATTGACCAAAACCTCAGTTTAGTTGGTGGATAGGATTGATAATACATGAAGTATCTTTTTCAGCACTAACAGCCACAAAACAAACATCAAAATAAACTGCATCCATTATAGAATATGGCCTTCAAACAAAGTTTTAAACCATGATTTTAAAAAAATTAATTCAAGTACATTGCTCTGACTAGAAATAACATCATTGATGATAATATTTTAGTGAGTAACCATTTATTTCGTCTCAATTTCTATTTTTGAGTAAGTTTTGCAATGTACATAATTATTAGTATAATAGTACCTGGGCTGAATTTATAATTCATAAATAACTGAACACACATATGTGCAAGTAGCAGGTTTAAATTTTTTACTTAAAGTGTTGCAAGATCCAAAAATTTAAAAATCATTATTTTAGGAAATAATTTGCATTTACACAGTAATTTGAAGTTTAAAAAGTTCTTCCTTCAAAATACTACGCAGCAAGTAGTATTCTTTATATTTGGTAGATGAGGAAACTATCCTCCAAAAAGCTAAAGACTTACTTATAGTCGCGTAGCTACTAAATATCAGCACTAGCATTTTGAAGAAGCTTTATTGACTTTTTAGAAAGTACATGCATTTATAATTTATTCCTACCTTATGAGAGGGTTTTTTTTTTATAATTAAGTAAAACAGTTAAGAAAACTTACAGAGAACTCAGCGGAAAAGGCGTGCAAAATTTCATACTTGTGGCACACATGACTTCTATTTTTTAAAATAAGTTTTTATTGATGCATCCTGTTTTTTACCCCATTGTAGTCATCCCCAGTATCTCTCCCCATCTCCCTCTTAGAGAACCATCTCATATAACAAACAGCATTTTTAATAGGCCAAAAAGAAAGAGAAAAAGAGGAAAAGCCAGCACAACTGATAAATTCATTGAAAATTCAAATGAATTCTCAATTCAAATGAAATTTGAAATTGAAAATTAATTTGAAATTTTAGTCCAAATTCAAATGAAAATTCAAATGAACTGAAATGGAAAAATCCAAAAAAAAAGTACAATGTGCAATACCTGTGGATATCTTACCTCCATGAAGAGATGGGTGGTAGGTATCTTCTCATATCTCTTGATTTGAGTCATATCTAAGCTTTATAATTTTGTTACATACATGTTTTTTTTTGGTATGTGATAGCTTTTTCCACTTACATTATTAAAGTTACTGTATATACTTTACTTACTTAACTTCCCATTAGTTTCTATAGATCTTTCCATGTTTTCTGTATTCACCACATGTTTTTTCTAAGAGCACAACAATATCCAATTACATTGGTATACAACAATTTGTTTAGCTATATCCCAATCAATAAATATCTGTTTTGTTTCCAATTCTTTGCTATCATAAAAAGAGTTGCTATAAATATCTATGTTAGATGAGGATTTTCCTCATATTCTAATCTTTGGGAGATAAGCCCAGTAATGGAGTCTCTGGTTCAAATTCTAAATTGCTTTTCAAAATGATTGTGCCATTTACAGATCCACCAACAATGTAATAGTATGCTTATCGTACACCCTCTCCAACATTGACTACTGAGATTTTTTTTGTCATCTCTGACAGTTTTCAGCATGTAAAATGAAACCTCAAGCTCGTTTTGATTTGCAGTTCTCTTATTAGTGATTTGGAACATTCTTTCAAGTAGTTGTGAATACTTTTGAAATCTTTTCAAAACTGTTATATCTTTTAACTACCAATTTTTTCAGGAATGACGATGTCTATGTCTATGCATGTCTATGTCTTTACACACATATACACACATAAACGTATATATATTACGTTTATGTGCATATATATTTATTGGTATAATAGGTGTATTTTGTCTGTGAAGAAGCTTTTCAGTTTCCTGTAATGCGTTACTATTTTATCTTTTTAATTGCCTCTATCTCTTATTTGCTTAAGAATAATCTCTTCCCCATAACTGCTAGAGATTCATAATCATTTTTTCTTTTCCTTTTTGTATAATATGAGCTTTAATATTAAAGTCGCATATCCTTTTAGACTGTCTTGTGGAATATGGGGTAAAGTATTAGTCTAAGCCTAATTTTTGCCAGACTGGTTTCTAGGTTCATCCTAGGTAATTTATGTTTTCTACTTCATCAATCATTGGATTAGTGAGTTCCCAACAACAGTAATCCATCATTTCTAATTCTCTCTCATATAGCCTGTTCCATTGATCTATCTTTCTGTTTTTTAGCCAATACCAGGTAATTTTGATGATTCTTACTTTACAATATAATTTGAGCTCTGGGAGTGAAATAAAGCCTTCATTCCGAATTCTTTTCATCATTTCCCTTGATATGCTAGATCTTTTGTTTTCCAAATGAATTTCGTTATTATTTTAACAAGTTCTATAAAGTATACTCTTGGTAATCTGAAGAGTTTAGCATTAAAAATGCAAATTAATTTTGATAGTAATGTTACTTTTATTATATTGTCATAGATTAGCCATGAACACTGAATATTCCTCCAGTGATTTAAATTATTGTTTTCTGTTGTTGTTGTTTTTTTTCTGTAAGGAGCACTTTGTAATTGAATCTATATTAAGTGTTTGGGTGCTTTGGTAGGTCTATCCCCAGATACTGCATGAGTTTTGTAGATATTTAGAATAAGATTTCCCTTTCTATTATTTTTATTTTGTTTCATTATTATTTTATAAAAATGTTTTGATATTTTAGGGATCTTTGTGGCTGGCTGAAGTTATTGTTTCAATTAGTATCTTGGCTAATGCCCTAGGATTTTCCAAGTCTATAATCTTATCATCAGCAAACAGGAATAGTTTTATCTCCTCTTTATCTATCTTTATATCTTTAATTTCTTTTTCTTGTCTTATTGCTGCTATTAGTATTTCCAGAACAATATCAAATAATAGTGGAGAGAGTGGAGATCTTTTCTTCACCCTTGTATTTACTGGAAAGGCTCTAGTCTAGTATATTCCAACTGAATAGGATGCTTTCTTTTGGTTTTAGAGAAAAGCTTTTTATTTTAAAAAAGTGCCCCTATGCTTACATTGGGGAGGGGGAGGCAAAGGGTTTTTCTGCAGGTATGTATTGGTTTTTAAAATGATTAATTATGTTGATTGCTTTCCTAATATTGAACTACACTTGAATTTCTGATGTATATCTAACTTGGGCACAATGAAAGATGCCTTGCATCAATTGTTATAATCTGTTTGACAGGATTTTGTTTAAAATTTTTGAGTTACTATTCATTAATGATATTGGGTTTTTGATAGTTTGGATATTTTTTATTTTTAAATGTATTTCTTTATTTTGTGGTCTCAGTCTTGTTAGCATATAACTGGACATCATATGTTATGATTATTTTTTTGTGTCTTCTGGTTTTGTAGTGATTTCACTTTGCTCATCTGCTATTTTATTAATTTGATTTTCTGCATTTTTTAAAAATATCCAATAAACTAAAGGTCTATCAATTTTATTACTTTTCAAAGAGTCAGATTTTAGTCTTATTTATAATTACTATGGTGTTTTTGTTTCCAATTTATCTCTCTCTTCCTTCCTTCCTTCCTTCCTTCCTTCCTTCCTTCCTTCCTTCCTTCCTTCCTTCCTTCTTTCTTTCTTTCTTTCTTTCTTTCTTTCTCTGTCATTCTTTTTTCCTATCTTTCCAGTGGATGGCAGGTGGAATGGAAAAAATAAATGCTTGATAATTTAAAAATAAGTAAAATAATAATTTTTAGAAAATGATCTAGGTTTCATCCCACTTCATCTCAGTTGGCCCTTCTCTTCAGAATCCTCTTAAAGATTGTTACTGAAACTGAGTACCTGGGACATCCCCTCCGCTTGAAGTATCATATCTGAAAGCTGTAACAGACTTGCAATGCACTGAATCATTTCCTCTAGAATGTACCCTTCTTTCTACTTTATTTACTCAGCTAGACTGTGAACTCCTGTTAAGATTGGGAAGAAAAAAAGGAAGAGAAATCTTTAGAAAAATAAGAAAACTCAAGATTTGGTTAACCATTAACTTTCTAAATTACTTTAACCTAGATATTTTTTAAAGTTTCAAAGAAGAAAGAGTAAATAGAAGAGAGAGAGAGAGAGACAGAGACAGAGAGAGAGAGAGACAGAGAGAGAGAGAGACAGAGAGAGAAAGAGAGAGATTTACCCGTAGGCAAAGTGTAACAATGTTATGTCCATAATGCCCCAGGCTCACCTCTTGGTTTATCTGCACCTAACTTGCACTGTCACTTCTGTCTCCTTATGTATTTCTCTTCCTGTCTGTCACTTTATTGTTATTTCTGTCATTACTTGTTATTTGTGTTGTCTGGGGTGTTAAAGAAGCAAATAAACTCTTCAGGTCTGGTTTTCTTTCTAAGAATATTCCAAACACCTCTTTATTATCAAACATCCACCTTTTTTTTCATTTATGGTTAAGTTCAAGTTTACAGGAGAGGTTACCCTGGACTTCACCCTGAGCTCTATTACTCCTGGAAATATGTAATTACATTCTCTCCTACATTTTCTGCTGTGTGCAGGATAGTTTTGTATTGTTTGAATTTCTTTTCCTTTGTATTTGAAGGTCTTTCTAAGAGCCACTTGCAGAACTATTTGTTTCAGAAATGAATTGTTAAATTTAACCACTATGTATCTTAGAGTTTGCATACCACCCTATTAAAAAAAATTCACATAAATCTATTTTCTTTCTCTCCCACCCCTACCACATTGAAAAAAGAAAGAAAAGAAAAACAAATTTCTTATAACAATAAATATGTGTGGTCAAGCAAAACAAATTCCCTCAATGCTTTATACTAAAATATGTGTGGTCGTTTCATTCTGTACCCTAAACTAATCACCCATAATGGATGACATGTTTATTTCATTGCTGGTTCTCTGGAATCATGAATAGTCATTTTTTAATGACAGTTTTTATAGCATTCAAAGTTGATTGTTTCCAGTGTTGTTTGTTTTGTAAATCTCTGCTTATTTCATCCTAGTAGTCTTTAAAACTCCTTAAATTTGTCCATTTTTATAATATTGATGATATGTTATAAATTGTTCATCTGGTTGTGCTCACCTCATCCTGCATCAGTTAATATAACTCTTTTAAATCATCTATTTCCCCATTTCTTATAGTATAATAGTATTCTATCACATTCATATACCACAATTTATCCAGTCATTCCTTAAGTGTTTTTGCCACCACAAAAAGAGCTACTATAAATATTTTTGTATATAAAGACTCTTTTCCTTCTACTTTGACCTCCTTTGGATATGGGCTTAGCAGGAACAATGACCCTAATCATTGAATCTCACTCTGCTGACTATAGGCCTGGTATTTTGCACATGCACCAACTGGCAAAGAATAGGAGAGGAACAAAATGAAGGGCCGATTTCCATAAGGTCATCTTGGGCCATTTCTTCTGCCTCCCCACACAAAGAAAATCCAAAAATTCATGTCTCAGACAAAATAGCAAAGAAATATAGAATTTTGAAGCTGAAAGGAACCTTGGACACCATTTAGTCCAGTCATTTTGACCACAGAGATGAATTAGATCAATCAGATCTTTGATCACTTGACCATAGAGATTAATTAGACCACTCTTTTCTGGGTTAGGCAGGTGAGGAAAGAACAGAGATCCAGAAAATCCTGACAGAATTACATTTGACTGTTAAGATACGAAAAGAAAATGTCATTTGCCTTTCTTTATATTTATTTCATTTTTTCCCTTACTTCCATCAGTCCATTTTTCTTTAATATTTACTAGGACTAGCTCTCTGGAGAAAGGAAGCAAACAAGCATTTATTAAGTGCCAACTATATGCTAGGAACTGTACTAACCACTTTATAAATATCTCATCGGATCTACACAACAACTCTGACAGGTAAATGCTATTATTAACCCCATTTTACAGCTGAGGAAACTGAGACAGACAGACATTAAGTGACTTGCCTAGAGTTCCATAGCTCTTAAGAGTCTGAGGCCAGATGGGAACTTAGGTCTTCAGGACTCCAGGCTCAGAATTCAATCCACTGAACCAAAGTGCCACAGAAAATCACACGGTAAGAAAGAAGACCAGATTGACAAACGAGAGACCTAGGTTCTAGTTTCTCCTCTTCTACTGACGAGGTGAGTTTCTTTGGGGCAGTTAATTTTAACTTACTATTAACTAAATATCATTCATCAGTGAAGGCCATTATGTGCTACCCATGCAAATACAAATGCGAAGTTACTGTTTTCTTGGAGCTGCCTCAGAGGAGTCAGCTTTCTTCCTGAATCTTCCTGAACCAGGAAGAATCTTTCTTCCTGAAGCTCCCACCATCATTCCCTATCCAATGGTACAAGAAAAAGTGTGAGAGGTTATTTCCAAAAAAGGGTAATTATTGGCCATACACCAGGTAGATTGAAAAGATGAGGCAAAACCAGAAAGAAAGCATGAAAGCTAGGAAAAACCTTAAAAAAAGAGTTTCAGCATTTTGTAAAATCAACATTACATTTCCAGTTGTTTTAGTATGATTTTGATGTAACTGAACATCGATAAGCAGATCACTATGAATATGCATTTATACAGCACCTACTATGTGCCAGGCACCATGCTGAGCATTTTATAAATATTCTCTACCCCACAACTGAGAGATGTTATTGAAGTCTCTAGAACAAGAAGAGAAGTACACAGATTCATACCTTCGTGGAGGTATGCATAGTAATTTATTTGGTGCAATATATAAAATATAGACATAGTAAAAATAGCTAAAAATCAGTGCTCCTCTGTTGGTTCTCCTTAATGTTTAGAAGACAAACACCCACACGTTCCCCTTTCTTCTTTCCTTCCCATTTAGTAAAATGTGTCCTATGTCAAGAGAAGAATTTAGAAGGCCCCATAACTGAAATCGCAGGCGTCTTGGAGGGCCCTCCCAGCTCCCAAATTCAATCTCTATGGTGACACTGTCCCTTTACAGAATTTCATTGTCTCTTCTATACATATCTACACATTGGAAAGTAAAGTAGAGATCTGGAAAACATTCAGTTCATCCTCTCCGTAAATAATGCCAAAATAGAACCCTCAAGTTATTTTCTATCTTATAGCCTGGCTGTTAACATTAATCAAATTTTCTGGACAATATCCACATTTCCACTCCAGTATCAGTTGAGTAGGGAGCTAGGTGGCAAAGTGAACAGAGTGCTAGGGCTGGAGTCAGGAAGTCTCATCTCCCTAAGTCCTCAGACACTAACTAGCTGTGTGACCATGAAGTCAGTTGACCCTATCTCCCTCAGTTTCCTCATCCATAGATTTGAAGAAGGAAATGACAAACCGCTCTAGTATCTTTACCAAGAAAATCCCAAATTGAGTCAATAAGAGTAAGACACAACCGAAATGACTAAATAACAACAACCAATCAGTTGCGTAGGTAAAAAGCTTGTATCAAGATAAGAGTGATAGGTAGGCTTAGCTACTGGCTCCTCACCTTGTTTGTAAAAGCAGTTACATATTCTTTTTCAGGGTCTTGTTCCTTCAACTGAGTTATTTTGATTTTCCTCTCTTTCTTCTCCATTTAGAAATCTCTCTGTCCTCAGCGTCTGCTGAAGCACTCAGGAAATATGCATATCAATGCTGCTATTACCAGATGGATAAGCACCATCTCAGGGTGCCCATACTTCTTGGAAGAAACAATGCCAGACCCAGAAGTCTGTAAGGAGCACAGCAGGTGGCATTTTTGAAAGTAAAATTGCACTTCAATAGATGGGTAAATTAGAGTCTACCAATGATTCTTGACACTAGAACAAAGTGAATATCCTAATAACTTTCTTTCTATTACACACAGCATGGAAAACCAGAAAGATGACAGCAAAGCTAGGGAAAAGTTTAAAAAAAGTTTGAGCATTTTGCAAACTCAACACTACATTTCCAATTATTTTAATATGATGTTAACATAACTGTACATGCTCTCCAAGAATGCTTATGAATAGGTTTCCATGAATGCTCAAAATAAACTATTTAATACCTAACATTAACATTATACGTCAATTTTATCTTGTTTGGACAGAGAATTGTGTACTTGTGTGTGGGGGGGTGTATCTATGTATATATACATTTCTTTTTGGTTTTTTGTCTCTAATGCCTTTATTTTTTGAATTTATTTAGTATTTTATTTTTCCCCAATTACATGTAAAAACAATTTTTAACAATGATTTTTAAAACATTGGGTTCTAAATTCTCTCCCTTCTTCCCCCACCACCTCCACCCCATTGAGAAGGCAAGCAATTTGATATAAGTTATATGTGTGTAGTTACACAAGACATTTTCATATTAGTCATGTTGTAAAAGAAAACATAGACCCAAAAAATAGAAAGCCTTAATAAAAATAAAGAAAGTAAAAGAAGTATTCTTCAATCTGTATTCGGACATCATCAGTTCTTCCTCTGGGAGTGGATAGCATTTTTCGTCCTAAGTCCTTCAGAGTTGTCTTGAATCACTGTATTGCTGAGAGTATTTAAGTCATTCACAGCTGATCATCTTACAATACTGCTATTACTTTGTACACAGTACATTTCACTTTGCATCAGGTCATGGAAATTTTTCCAGGTTTTTCTAGGAGCATTCCTGTTCGTCATTTCTTACAGCACAACAGTATTGTATCAAAATCACATACCACAATTTCTTCAGTCATTCCCCAATTGATGGGCATCCCCTCAATTCCAATTCTTTGCCATCAGAAAAGAATTGTTATAAATATTTTTGTACATATAAGTCCTTTTCCCTTTTGTTTTTATTATCTCTTTATACAGACCTAGTAGTGACATTGCTATGGCAAAGGGTGTATATATATATGTTTACAGCCCTTTGGGCACAGTTCTACTTTCTAAGGAGTTTTTTTCTTCAGCAAAAGTTATTGTACCTCTTTTTCCATTTGGCCAATTCTGCTTTTTAAGGTATTCTTCTTCTCGTTGACATTTTGGAACTCTTTTACCATTTGGCCTAGTCTGTTTCTAAGGTATTTTCTTCAGTATTTGGGGGGGAGGGGGGAGGTTCTCCTTTAGCAAGCTTTTAATTCATTTCTCATGATTTCCTTGTGTCACTCTCATTTCGCTTCCCAATTTTTCTCCACTTCTTTTATTTGATTGTCAAAATTGTTTCTGAGCTCTTCCATGGCCCAAGACCATTTCATATTTTTTGGAGACTTTGGATGTAGAAGCTTTGATTTTGTTATCTTCTGAGTGTATGTTTTGATCTTCCTTGTCACCATAGTAACTTTCTATGGTCAGAATTTTTTTTTTCTGTTTGCTTATTTTCCCAGCCTATGTCTCAACTTTAAACTCTATGCTAAAGTTGGACTCTGCTTCCAGGGTGGAGGGCGCACTGTTCCAAGCTTCTGGGGTTTTGTGTAGCTGTATGAAAACCTATATGTTTTCAGTTCTTCCAAGGTGGTATGATCTAAGGAGAGGTGTTTGCTACTCTCCTGGCCTATACTCTAGTTTGTGAGCTGCCACAAGCTGTATTTTCTTTCCTGGAACTGTGAGAAGGGTTCCTGATCCATACAGCCACAAACTCTGGAGTGCAAGTACTCTATCTCACCCTAGGACTGACAGCCAAGACTGTTGCCTAGGTCCAAGTATGGGCTATCAAAGAGACCTCTGTAACCTCCTTCTGACCAGGTGCTAACCCCCTTATTGTCTGTGGGTTGGAAGCTCTGGAAGCAGCTGGTGTTGCTGCTGACTCAGCGGCTCCCAAGGCCTGCTTTTGGTTTACTGATGCTGGAGCGGTGCTGGCTTCACCTGTATGGAACTGTACTCCACTTCTAAGTTGTCTTTGGCTGGAAAATTATTTCACCCCATCCTTTTGTGGGTTCTGCTGCTCCAGGAATTGTTTTATGGCATTATTTGAAAGTATTTGGAGGGATCTGGGGAAGAGCTCATGCAAGTCACTGCCTTTCTCTCCCATCTTGTGTATATATGGATTTCTTGGGGACACAGGATATGCCAAAGATTTTGTGACCTATAACTCATTAATCAACACTATAGAAGCCTACCTTAATATTCTTTTTCCTAGAATAGAATCTGTTTCAAGGCAATTTCATCTGGGAACTCATTTGAGCTGCTACAACTACTGAAGTACCAAAAGGATTTAATTATGTGTTATCTTTTCATATATCTATAGGGTAGTATATAGCATAGACCCTAAGGATGGCATTATATAGAAACACTAATTCATTATAAGGGAATAAAAACAGTTCCTGTCTCACTATACTATTTCTAAATGGTTTCAATTATCTAAAAAGATTATAGCTCTTATAGCACAATATTATATATAAATGCCCAAAAATGTCATGGATACTATCCTAATATCACAGCAGATAGGGGAAGAGGTTCAGTTCAAGAGCGCACCAGTTCCATATGGTGATACATTTTAGTTCCTTGGGGAGATTAAGAGAGTACAAAAAAAATCTCATCAGTTGAAACCATCTGAACTTTATTTTGTCTGTTTGACCTATAAAGTCAGAAGTCCAATACCAACTAAGATCATCCTAAGTGAAATAGATAGATAGATAGATAGATAGATAGATAGATAGATAGATAGATAGATACACGGTATTTTGAATTTAATAGTTTTTATTCTGTTAAAAAAATTCCCAACATAAAGATAATTTTTCTAAAAATCAAGCCATAAGGCCTAACCACATTATGCTAAAACCTAATATAGGTCCTGAAGACATCTCAAATTCAAGATATCCAAAGTAGAATTCATTACCTTCCCTACCTTTATCCTGCCCCCCAAAAAAGTCATCCTTATTCCAAAATTCCCAATGTCTATTGAAAGTATCATTATTCTTCCAGTCTCCCAGGTTTATAACCTTGGTATCATACTCTATGTCTTCACTCTCCTTCATATCATATTTTCAATCAGTTGCCACATCTTGCCATTTCTACTTTCACAATGACATAGTACACAGAATGCTGGATTTGGAATCAGAAGACTTGAATTCAAATCTTGCCTCAGAGATTTACTTAGCTCTGGACAAGTATCTTAACATCTGTCTGCCTCAATTTCCCTTTCTGTAAAATGGGGTTAATAACAGCAGCTACTTCACAGGGTTGTTGTGGTGATCAAATAAGAAAACATATGTAAAGCACATTGCAAATCTTAGAGTGCTATGTAAATTCTAGCCCTGTTCCTGACTTTATTGATATTAAAACCATGCTTCTATTGCTGTCTCATCATGGAGCTTTCCTCAGTGCATGGGGCCTTCCTTACCCTGGAACATCTTACCACACCTGCGGCCTGCTCAGACCAGTGACTCAATAAACATTGATTAAGTGCTTACTATGTGCCAGGCACTGTGTTATGTGCTGGGTACACAAACACAAAGATAATTCCTGCTTTAAGGAAAAGTGCTGATCTCCTTCTTTTTAGATAGAGGCTCTAGAGCCAGTGGCCTACCTCTCAGTCAGGGAGCAGAGAGTAGTGAGGAGATGTGAACACCCATGAGTCATGATAGAGACCTCCTAAGAAGTCCACAAGCAATGTTATTGTTCAGTCGTGTCCATGATCCTTTTGGAGTTTTCTTGGCAAAGACACTAGAGTGGTTTGCCATTTCCTTCTCTGGTGGATTAAGGCTAAGTGACTTACTCAGGGTTACACAGTCAGTAATTTTCTGAGACTGAATTTGAACTCAGGTCTTCCTAATCCCTTGCCCAGCACTCTATCCACAGAACCACTTAGCTGCCTCAAAAGCAGTACAGCTGATGGGAAATGGAGAAATACTCATGTTACAACACTTCACCATAGGACTTAGTTCCTCCCTTCCGTTGGTGAGTTCTTCTTGGAGCCTTCACATTGTGGACAGGCCCAGAATGGCCTCCTCTCATTCCACTCCTACTTCTTCGTGACTTTCTAGACATCCAATGATATCCCTGTGCCTGATACCTTCATTTTTACCCACTCTACCCTGCTCCCCAAATTTTCAGCTCTCTTAGCACAGTGCCTGACACATAACACTTAGTAAGTCCTTCCACAGACTTCTGGGCATGAAGCCAAGATGGCAGAGCAGAGAAAGCACTCAGCTGAGTTTTCTCAACATAGCCCTCCAAACAATTTTAAAATAATGTCTCAAACCTCTGAAGTGGTAGAGCCAAGAAAAAGTCAGAGGGAGACATTCTTCCAACCCAAGACAACTTAGGAGGTCTGTAAGAGACATTAGTGATAATGGGATAGAGGCTGTCCTGGAACCAGTGTTGGTGAAATACCAGTGGTAAGATCAGAAAGTGACAATACAAGCATCACCAGCTTTGGAAGCTCTCAAATCAAAGACAGGAAGGGAACTGGCAACTGGTCAGAAAGAGATTCGAGGGTACCCTTGTGCTAGCACTGGATGTAGGACCAAACACTGTTTGGAAAGTCCATTGCCCATATCTACTTCTAGGTCATAGTTCAAAAGCAAAAAGCAACACTTTCAGTCAAGAGGGACTAGAAACCCTTAGGGGAAGTATCCCTTCTGGTCTCAAGAGAACAGGGATCTTAAGGAATAGTATCATGTCTAATCTCAAAGGAGCAAGGGACCTGAAAAACATAATTCACAGCAATTCTAAGGGATCAGTTGCCCTTCCTGAATAAAGACTAGAGCACAGACCATTGTCTCCCTGATTCATACCACCTTGGAAGTACCAAAAACTTCCAAACACCCAGAACAAGCTCTGAAAATAGCAATATGAAAAAGCCTGAAGCCTAAGATAGTGCCCTTCCCATTCTGTGCTAAAAAGAAAGTCCAACTTTAACATAAAATTCAATATCAACAAATGAGCAAATGAGCTCATCATCAAGAAAAATGAGCAAACAACAAAAAAAACAGAACTTGGCCACAAAAATACACTATGGTGACAGGGAATAGCAAGACACAAACTCAGAAGAAGACAATGGAGTCAAAATAGCTACAAACAAACCTTAAAGAAAAATGTGAATTGGAAATACATCCAACAAGAATTCCTAGAAAAGCTAAAAAAACTGTTCAAAATGAAATAAGAGTGGTAGAGTGAAAGTTAGGTAAAGAAATGAAGGTAAAATAAGAAATATAAAAAGACCATTCACAGTTTAGTAAAAGATGCACAAAAATGCCAAAGAAAAATAATACCTTAAAAAACAGAATTGGCCAAATGGAAAAAGAGGCACAAAAATTCACTGATGTAAACACCTCAAAAGCAGAATTGACCAAATGGAAAAAGAGATAAAAAAGAGGAAAAATCTCATTAAGAAAATTATCCCATAAAAATTAAAACCATACAAATGGAAGCTAATGACTCCATGAGACATCACAAAAACAACTTTTTAAAAAGTCAAAGACTGAAAAAGTAGAAGAAAATGTGAAATATCTAATCAAAGAAATAAAAGTGACCCAGAAAGTAGATCAAGGAGAAATAATTTAAGAATTATTGGACTACCTGAAAGCCATGATCAAAGAAAAATCCTAGATATTATCTTTCAAGAAATTATCAAGGAAAACTGTTCTAATGGCACAGAACCAGAGAGTAAAAATAGACATTGTAATAATCTATCAATTACCACCTGAAAAAGATCCCAAAATGAAAACCCCAAGAATATGACAGCCAAATTCCAGAGCTTACAAGGTCAAAGAGAAAATACTTCAAGCAGCCAGAAAGAAACCATTCAAATACCATGGAGCTACAATCAGGATTATACAAGATATAGCAGTTACAACATTAGAAAACTGGGGAGTCTGGAATATGATATTCTAGAAGACAAAAGTGAGAATAAACTTTGAAGAGAAAAATGACTTAGTAAAACAGAAGACTTCTAAACATTACAGAGGAAAGGCCAGAACTAAGTAGGACATTTAACTTTTAAATACAGGATTCAAGAGAAGTATGAAAAGGTAAACGTGAAAAAGAAATCATTAGGGACTCAAGAAGGTTAAAATGTTTACCTCTCTATATGGGAAGATGATACACCTAACTTCTAAAAATTTTATTATTTTTAGGGCAGGTAGAAGGATTCTACATAGAAAGAAGGTGTGTGAATCAGTCCATTATGTTGGGATGGTTTTAAAAATGGATAGGTGAGAAAGAGGAATGCTCTGGGAAAAGGAAGAGGAAGAATGGGGAAAATTATCACACATAAAACAAGGACACAAGGAAAAACTCTTACAGTGGAGAAGATAATAGGAATGAAGGCAGGCAGTGTGTGAACCTCACTCATATCTAAACTGGTTCAAAAAGGGGAAAATAATCAATACAAACTCAACTGGTAACAGAAATCAATTTTAACCAATGGAAAAGTAGGAGAGAAGAGGATAAGAGAAAGGGGATAAGGATAAAAGGAAGGAGAAATAAAAGAAGTAATGGTCAGAAGGAAAACAGATTTTAGCGGAGACACAGGATAGAAAGAGAGAGAGAAGGATATAAAGAAGAAAATAGGACAAAGGGAAATGTACAATTGATAACCATAGCTGTGATGGTGAATGGGATGAATTTGCTCATAAAACAGAAGTCGATAACAGAATGGAATAGAAACCAGAATCAATGACATGTTATTTACAAGAAACATACTTGCACACACAGAGTTAAAATAAGAGGCAAGAGCAGAATCCATTGTGCTTTGGTTGAAGTAAAAAAATGAAGGAGTAGCAATCATGACCTCAGCAATAGCAATAGCAAAAACAGACCTAATTAAAAAGAAACAACATCTTGCTAAAAGGGATTATAGACAATGGAGTAATATATCAATACTAAATATATATACACCAACTGACAAAGCATCCAAATTCTAAAAGGAAAAGTTAAATGAATTACAGGAGGAAATAGACTGTAAAGTTATACTAGTGGGAGATTTCAGTTTTATCCTCAGAGCTAGATAAATCTAACTACAAAATAAACAAGAAATAAGTCAAGGAGATGAATAGAATCTTAGGAAAGTTAAATAGAATGGACCTCTAGAGAAAAATGAATTGGAATAGAAAGGAGTGTACTTTTTTTTCTCACCTGTGCATGACAGCTTCACAAAAACTGACCATAGATCAGGACATAAAAACCTTACAGCCAAATGCAGAAAAGCAAAAATATTAGATGTACCCTTTTCAGGCTATAATGCAATAAAATCATATTTAATAAAGAACTTTGGAAGCATAGATAAAAATTAATTGGAAATTAATTTATAGTCTAATCCTAAAGAATGAATGGGTCAGACTTCTAGAAGCCAAGATAGTGTAATAAGCAGTGAATTGCTATAAGCCTCTCATAATGACAATCAAACAAACATAAAATAGCACCCCAAGACAAATCCTGAAACAGCAGCACAAGCAACAAGATGGGATAAAACAATCTTTTAGCCAAGAAACTCTGAAGTCCAATAAGAAAGGTCCATCTCACTCAGGTAAAAGGGGAGCATATTTCAGGAAAGGAAACATCTTAGGAAGCCAGCAGCAAGCCCTACCTCAACAAACCAGTGAGAGATCCTGAGTCCCAGTGTGGTGGAGCAGGCAAACACCAACACCAGGACTCCCCCATATGTCTTAGCATAGCTGGGGAACTGGCAGACTCCAGCTTTGAGAATCACCATGTGCTTGCCCTTATACCATGTGCTCCAGGCAAACAGGCACCCTCCAGCCATCAGACCTCTGCATGCTTCAGTGTAGCCCAGAGGAAATACAGAACCACACCATCAGGCCTCAGCACATGCCAGACACCACCACTAAGACCTCACCTTAGCACTACGTAAGCTGTCAGACCCTGACAGTCTCCAGCAGTGCCAGCCACCCCATACCTTATTTCCTCAGAGCAGCATGTAACATTAGGATGACATTAGCACAGCACCAGGTAAATAACTAGGGCCTGCAGCCACTGGCACAAGAAGCCTGAGATAGTGCCTCTTCTACCCCAGATGCAGCACTCAAATTTAAAAGAAAGGAAAAAAATGCTTCCCCTGCCCCCCAAAAAATATGAGCAAAAAACAACAACAACAACAACAAAAAAAAAAAGAATCTGATCACAGAAAGTTATTATGAAGACAGGGAAGACCAAGACACAAACTTAGAAGAGGACAACAGTGTCAAAACACTTCTGGGCAAAACCCCAAAGAAAACAGTAAGTAGTCTCAAGCCCAGAAAGAACATAGAGAGGACTTAAAAGGGAGCTTAAAAATCACATAAGAGAAGAAGAAAAAGCGGGAAAAGAAATGAGAGTAATGGAAGAGAATTACAAAAAAAGACTCAACACTTTGGAAAACTGCTTTACAAGGTAGAATCAGTCAAATGGAAAAGGAGATTAAAAAAACCCACTGAAGAAGAAAATTCTTTAAAGATTACAATTGGCCAAATGGAAAAGAAAGTACGAAAGTTAATTGAGGAAAGCAGCACATTAAAAGTTAGCACTGGGCAAGTGGAAGCCAATGGCTTTATGAGACAACAAGAATCAATAAAACAAATTCAATAGATCCAGGAGAGACAATATCAGACACTGGCCATAATCAAAAAGAGGACCTGGACAGCATATTTCAAGAAATTATCAAGGAAAATTGTCCTGTTTTCCTGGAACCAGAGGGCAAAAAAAGGCATTGAAAGCATCTACCGATCACCTTGGGAAGAGATCCCAAAATAAAAACTCCAAGGAATATTATAGTCACATTTCAGAACTATCATGTCAAGGAAAAAAACACAAGTGGCCAGAAAGAAACAATTCAAATACTGGGGGAGTCATAATCAAGTTCACATAGGACTTAGCAGCTGTAACATTAAAGGATGAGAGGTCATGGAATGTGAGACTCTGGAAGGCAAAGGAACTAAGACTACAATGTGGAATCATGCACCTGATCAAATTAATCATAATATATCAAGGGGAAAAAAATGGTCATTCAACAAAATAGAAGGACTCCAAGCCTTCATGAGATGACCATAACTAAACCAAAAATTTGACCTCCAATATCAAGGCCCAAAGAAGCATAAACAGTTAAAAGGTAAAAGATAACATAAGGAATTCAATAAAGCTACACTGTTTACATCCCCAAATGAAGAGACGGTACTTGTAACACTCAAAAATTATATCACTAACAGTGCACATATAGAAGGAATATACATAGACTGTGTGAGCGTACAAGGTGAATTATGAAGTAGAGAAAAAAAACTGGAACTCAAAATCTTGTCAAAATGAATGCTAAAATTTTTCTTGACGTAAAATAAAGTACTTCCTAGTCACCAAAAAAATACAAGAATGAGTGGGTCAAAGAACAAATCACAGAAACAACTGACAATGACACACATCAATAAAAGGGTGAAGATCAGATCAATGAATTAGGCATGCAACTAAAACACTAGAAAAAGAACAAATTAAAATCCTCAATTAAACACCAAAATGGAAATCTTGAAAATCAAAGGAGAGATTAATAAAACTGAAAGTAAAAACAAACAAAAAAATGCACAAATAAAACTTGGAGCTTGTTTTATGACAAAACCCACAAAATAGATAAACCACTGGTTATTTTGATTGATAAAAGAAGAAAACAAAGATACTAGTTTCAAAAATGAAAAAAGTGAATGTGCCACCAAAGAAGATGAAATTAAAACAATTATCAGGAGTTTTTTGTCCAATTATATACCAGTAAAATTGATGATCCAAGGGAAATGGATGAATTTTTAAAAATATATATACTAGCTTAAGAGAAGACAAAATCAAATACTTAAATAACCCTATCTTAGAAAAAAGAAATTGAACAAGGCATCGATGAGCTTCCTAAGAAAAAGTCTCCAGGACCAGATGAATTTACAAGTGAATTCTACCAAACATTTAAGGAAAAATTAATCCTAATAGTATATAAACTATTTGAAACAAAATAGTTAAGGAGTCCTGGCAAATTCCTTTTATGACACAAATATGGTTTTGATATCTAAGCCAGAGAAAGCAAACATCGAGAAAGAAAACTATAGACCAATTTTCTTCATGAATATTGATGTAAAATTTTAAATAAAATACTAGCAAGGAGGTTAAAGCAATATATCTCAAAAACTTATTTTTATCAGTAACAGGGTTGACTCAATATTAGAAAACTACCAACATAATTGACCAACCATGATGACAACAAGAAAAATCATTTGATTATAGCAATAGATGCAGAAAAAGCTTTTGACAAAATACAACACCCATTCCTACTAAAAACACTGGAGAACGTAGGAATAAAGGGAACTTTCCATAAAATAATAAGCAGTATCTATCTAAAACCTTCAGCAAGCATTATATGCAATGGGGATAAGCTAGATGCATTCCCAGTAAGATCAGGGGTGAAACAAGGATGTCCATTATCACCACTATTATTTAATATGGTACTAGAAATGTTAGCTGTAACAATTTGACAAGATAAAGATATTGAAGGAATAAGAATAGCCAAAGAAGAAACTAAGTTATCACTCTGCCAGGCCTAGAGGCCTGAGGGCTACCCGAGTCTTACCTTACCTGTCCCAGGTCTTCGGTTGGCCAAACCGGATAAACGTATGAGAGAAGAGACTTTCCGGAGTCGAACAAGGGTTAGGCTTTATTCAGGGTCTCAGTTACATGTGCAGGGGGAACTCTTCCTTAGGAGGGAGAGAGAAATCTCCCAAGGAGGCAAAGATCTTACAGTGAGGGAATGAAAGCAGAAGTGGAAGTGGGGAGAGAGGGGGAAGGGAGAGCGAAGAGAGGAAAAGGGAAGAGGCGCCTTCTGTCCTGTAAGGGCCCCTCCCGCACTAAGAGCTTTCAGGCTTTCCTGACCCTAATTAAGCTCTCCGGCCACGTAGTTTGCACCTGAATACCGTGCCTGTTAGATAACAATAGGTGTGCTCAGACCTGGGCCACTCTGGAGGGCGGGGATGCTCCTCCCATCACGTTTCTCACAGGAAGAGGCGGAAATACACGAGATACCTCGGTCTCACTCCTCGATTCCCTGCTGTTTCCTGGGGGGGCCTCATGAGAACTCTAAGATTTAGAAGTTCCCACCTTTACCCGCCCGAGACTGTCCATATGGAATTGAGCTTCCACCCCCAACATCACTCTTTGCAGATGATATGATGATCTACTTAGAGAATCCCAGAGATTCAAGTAAAAAATTACTTGAAATAATAAACAACTTTGGCAAAGTTGCAGGTTACAAAATAAACCCACACAAATCTTCTGCATTCCTATACATTAGCAACAAAGTCCAACAGCAAGAGATAGAAAGAGAAATCCCATTTAAAGCTAGGGTAGACAGTATAAAATACTTAGGAGTTCACCTGCCAAAACAAACCCAGGGATTATATGAACACAATTACAAGACACTTTTTGCACAAATAAAATCAGATTTAAGTAAGTGGAAAAACATTAGTTGCTCATGGGTAGGCCGTGCTAATATAATAAAAATGACAATTCTACCTAAATTAATTTACTTATTTAGTGCCATACCAATTAAACTATCAGACAATTATTTTCTAGAGCTGGATAAAATAATATCAAAATTCATTTGGAAAAACAAAAGGTCCAGAATATCAAAGGGACTAACGAAAAGAAATGCTTGGGAAGGTGGCCAACGCTACCAGACCTCAAACTGTACTATAAAGCAGCAATTATCAAAACCACTTGGTATTGGCTAAGAAACAGAGAGGTAGACAAGTGGAATAGACTTGGCACTCAAGACGCAGTAGGCAAGGAATATAGCAACCTTCTGTTTGATAAACCCAAGGACCCCAGCTTCTGGGATAAGAACTCACTGTTTAACAAAAATTGCTGGGAAAACTGGATAACAGTGTGGTGGAAATTAGGCATAGACCCATACCTGACACCGTACACAAGAATAAAGTCCAAATGGGTACATGATTTAGGTATAAAGATTGATACCATGAATAAACTGGAGAAGCAAGGAATAGTGTATTTATCAGATCTATGGAGAAGGGAAGAATTTTTTACTAAAGGAGAGATAGAAAGCATTATGAAATGCAAAATGGATAACTTTGATTACATTAAACTGAGAAGTTTTTGCACAACCAAACCCAATGCAACCAAAATCCGGAGGGATGTAGTAAATTGGGAAGGAATTTTTACAGCTAAGCTCGGGGATAAAGGCCTCATTTCTAGAATATATAGAGAACTGACTCAAATGTATAATCATACAAGTCATTCCCCAATTGATAAATGGTCAAAGGATATGAACAGGCAATTTTCGGAAGAAGAAATTAAAGCTATCTATAATCATATGAAAAAATGCTCTAAATCACTATTGATTAGAGAGATGCAAATGAAAACAACTCTGAGGTACCACATCACACCTATAAGATTGGCAAACATGACAGAACAAGAAAATGATAAATGCTGGAGAGGATGTGGGAGAGTTGGAACACTAACTCATTGTTGGTGGAGCTGCGAGCGCATCCAACCATTCTGGAGAGCAATTTGGAACTATGCCCAAAGGGCTACAAAAATGTGCATACCCTTTGACCCAGCAATATCGCTACTAGGACTATATCCCCAAGAGATCATAAAAATGGGAAAGGGTCCCACATGTACAAAAATATTTATAGCAGCACTTTTTGTAGTTGCCAAAAACTGGAAGTCAAGGGGATGTCCATCAATTGGGGAATGGCTGAATAAATTATGGTATATGAATGTAATGGAGTACTATTGTGCCATAAGAAATGATGAACAAGAAGACTTCAGAGAGGCCTGGAAGGACTTATATGACCTGATGCTGAGTGAAAGGAGCAGAACCAGGAGAACTTTGTGCACAGCAACGACCACAGTGTGTGAGAGTTTTTTCTGGTAGACTTGGAATTTCGTAATAACGCAAGAACTTCTTAAAAAAAAAAAAAATCCCAATGGTGGTTCTCAAGGCAAAATGCCTTCCACACTCAGAGAAAGAAATATGGAAGTCATTCGCAAAATGTAGCAGATCATGTTTGTGTATGTGTATGTTTTTGTGTATCATGTTTTGATTTGTTATATGATTTCTTTCATTTATTTTAGTCTGACTACATAGCATGACTATAGTGAAAATACACTCAATAGGAAAGTATATGTAGAACCTATACAGAATTGTATGCAGTCGTGGGGAGGGAGGGGGGTAGTGGGGGATAGGTGTGGGGGGGATAAAATCTCAATTGTATGGCAGTGATTGTTAAACATTAAAAAATAAAAATAAAAAAAGAAATAAAATAAAAAAATATCATACCCATTTCTATTAAAAATACTAGAAAGTTTAGAACTCAATGGAGTCTTTCTTAAAGTTATCTATCTAAAACTAAGAGCAAATATTATCTGAACAAAAATGAACTTGAAGCCTTTCCAATAAGATCAGGGGGTGAAGCAAGGATGTACATTATCAGTACTATTATTCTATATTATACTAAAAATGTTAGCTACAGCAATAAGACCCCCAAGAAAGTGAAGGAATAAAACAAGCCGATGAAGAAATAAAACTATCACTCTTGGCAGATGAGATGATGATGTACTTGGAGAACCCCAGAAAATCAACTGAAAAACTAGTTGAAACAATTAACAACTTTAACAAAGTTGCAGGATATAAAATAAACTTACATAAATCATCAGCATTTTTATATACTACCAACAAGACCCAACAGCAAGAGATGTAATGAGAAATTCCATTTAAAATAATTGCATCCAATATAAAATACTTGGGAGTCTAGCTGCCAAGACAAACTCAGGGGTTATAGCAAGAAAATTACAAAATACCTTTCACACAAATAAAGGCAGAGCTAAACAATTCGAGAAATATTTGTTGCTCATGGGTAGGAATAGCCAATATAACAAAAATGACAATTCTAGGTAAGTTAATTTGCTTATCCAGTACCATACCAATCAAATTACCAATGAATTATTTTATAGAGCTAGAAAAAACAATGACAAAATTCATCTGGAAGAAAAAAAGGTCAAGCATATCAAGGAAATTTATACTCCTTCCCTCCTTCATTCCTTCCCTCTTCCCTTCTTCCTTCTTTTCTTTCCTCTTTCCTTCTTCCCTTCCCTTTCTTCATTCCCTTATTCCTTCCCTACTTACCTCATATCTTTGTTCCTACTTTGTTCCCTCTTTCTTCCCTGCTTTCCTTCTTTCTTTTCTTCCTTCCTTTCTGTCTTTCCTTCCTCCCTTCTTTCGTTCTCTCCTTTCTTCCCTCCTTCCTTCTTTTCTTCCTTCTTTCTTTCTTTTGCAGATGAGGTAACTGAGGCACAGAGAAACTATCTAACTTTCCCAGTGTCACATTAGCTAGTATCTATCTGAGGCAAAATTGGAACTGACCTCTTCTGTTTTCCATGTCCAATATTCAATCCACTATACCATCTAGCTATCAAGCAATTGATGGATTGAAAGTAAAAGTCCAATTAACACTGCAATTAAGAGAAAACATTTATTTTTAGGTACTCTGCTAAGCACAAGCATTTAACTAGTACAGTGGATAGAGTACTGAGCTTGGAGTCAGGAAGACCCGAGTTTAAATCCAGTATAAAAAACTTCCTACTTACCCTGGGTAAGTCACTTAACCTCTGTTTGTCACTGGAGAAAGAGATGGCAAACCACTCCTGTATCTTTGCAAAGGAAATCCCATGGCCAGAGGTCCACAGGGGCCAAGAAAAGTGGGACAGAATGGAAAGGACTGAACAGCAACAACTCCTCTAAACACTGGAAATACAATGAAAGGCAGAAACTGTCCCCCTACAAAGGAGACAATGAGAATAATTAGGTGATCATAAGAGGTATTCAGAATGGATGGAAGGAAATCTCAGAGGGGAAGGGAATGGGAAAGGCTTCCTGTAAAAAAGGATAACAGATGCTAAATGGTGGAGAGGAGGAGGGAGTGAAATCCAGGCATGAGGGAGAGCTAGGACAAAGGAATGGAGCACCAAGTGGGAGGATGAGCAATAGGTCCGGGTAGCTATATAGAAGAATAGGTAGAGGGAAGTAAAATGTAAAAAGACTAGAAGAATCCAGGAAATGAAGAATCTGAAATGCCAGAGGAGTAAGAGAGAAAGCACTGGCATTTACCAAGTAAGTGAGTGAATGTTAGTTGAGTGCTTTAGGAAAAATCACTTGGGCAGTTGCGTGGAAGACAGATTAGAGACTGGAAGACCAATTAGAAGGCTACTGCAGCTTCAGATGAAAGATGATAAGGGGCTGAACTAGGGTGGTACCTATGGAAGTGAAAAGAAGGTGGCATATAGAACAGCTGTTGTAAAGACAGAAAATACTCTGTGTGGCACTGGGATGGATATGTGGGGTGAGTGAAAGCGAGGAAGACAGGTTCTCAACGTGGGACACTGGGAGGATAATTAGAAGAGGGGAACGTTTGGGGTGGGGGGATGAAGATAATTCTACTTCTTGAATTTGAGAAGCCTGCAAGAACTTTGGGTTGAGATGTCCAAGAGGAAACTGGTGATAAATTATCTGCACTGATGAAATTAAAAAAAAACCCAAAACTCATTACGATTGAAAACCTGAGTGTAGAAATTTGAGTATTATAATAATAGCTGACATTCATATATGACATTTATATATAGACCTTTAAGGTTAGCATAACATTTTACTTTCATAATCTCCCTTCATCCTCCCAACAGTCCTGTGAAGTGAGTGCTAGGGATATTATTATACCCATTTCCCAAGTGAAGAAATGAATTTTCCTAAAGAAGGAATGGAAGTGAGGAATTTCTGGTATCAAAGCACCATTCTTTCCATTATACCACAATGTTTTGACAATTAAGATCATTCATTTGAACAGTGTTGAATGTTGTGCTGTCACCTAACATAATGCAAATTACAAGGGCCCCTCCAACCTCAGACACTCAGCTTGGGAAGGAATTACATGGAGAGGAGGAATAACTTTTTACCCCAATGGGAAAGAACACTGGAAAAAGTATTTCTAAACTGAAATAAAATATTTCTAAATAAATATGAAATGAGTTAATAATGGTCAACTAATAGTTCTTGGTAGCTTCTGGAAGAGCAGCATCATAGCATTTGTCATGATGACAACTAATACTTGTCATTTCTACAGCCTGAGAAAATGAACCAGTTCAGGGAATAATCTATAATTAGTTCTCCTAGCTTCTTTGATGTCCACAACAACAGAAAGATATTAAGAAACAAATACGCATGGAAAGAGCTGTAGAAAGTCAACTGAGTACATGTTTTGATTGCATTGGAAACTATCCTGTTTATGGAAATCCTTGGGTAACTAAAACAGGAAAATTCTGAAGGTTGCTGCCACTTGCAATTAAAGGGTGTGTTAAGAGTATAAAAAGTTGTATTTTTACTAGAAACCTTCTGAGTTTTATCTTCCTGTTTTGACTACAGGCCTCCTGACGAAGGGCCTGAGGTGTTATAAATTATCCCATTACTCACTCACCTCAGGTATCCCTGCTGGACAGAGCAGGAAGGAAGTAAATCTTGGAGTCCTGCACTTATATCCTTTAATCACATACATGCTTGCCCTTCAAAGTAGTAAATCATTGTCTTTTCCTGGTCTGCCATGATTCATGCCTGAAACAGAGAGGAGAGGAGACAAGCTCTCAGAAATGCCATACCAAAGGAAAAATAACTTAATATGTTCTTCAATTATCATTAGGTATACCAATGCTACATGTTTTTCAATTTGGCATTGTGAGTAAGTGTATCATTCCAAGGGCAAACAGCCCATGCTACAGATATGCTCCATAGATTGTTGCCTTAGAAACTAGACATTTTCAATGCCAATTTTTAAACTCCATTAAACCTTAACTTCTATATAATGTCAGATAACTTGGGGACATCTTCAATAAGTAAATCTGACCCCCTAGAGATGCTTATTTTCTTACAAACATCACTAGGCAGAAATATGATCAATCATATGTTTTAAGATGGGATCTGAGTCTTTAAAAAACTGTGTCAAAATTACACATAGAACATAATTAAGAATGAAGAAATAACAGAGAAATATATCTATGGAAATATATCCTGAGAGTCTCTAGTCTTCTATTTTTGATTTATGATACATGGATATAATATGTATGCTTAACATAGATCAACCAATTTACTAGCATTTATTAAGTTCCTGCTATGTTCTAGGAACTGGGGTAAGGACTTGGGGGTACAAAGGCAAAAGTGAAACCTGTTCTCAAGGAGTTTAAAATCTAATGCATGCATACATACACATACACACACATATATGTCTATATAAAATACATATAGCATCTTTGTGTGGGGTTGGAAGAACGGAGGCTCAGCAAAGGCTTCTTTATAAGACATTATGATTAACAATAGTCAATGAAAGGCTGAAAGACAGTCAATTAACATTTATTAAGACAGTCAATTAACATTTATTAAGTGCCTTCTGTGTGCTAAGTACTGGGGACACAAAGGCAAAATACTCTCCCTGCTCTCAAGGAGCTCATAGTATAATGAGAGAAACAACATGCAAACAGCTAAGTTCAAACAAGATATAGGAAATAATGGGGGTTAGTCTTGAAGGGAAGGCACTGAGAATGAGGATGACTAGGAAATACTTCCTGCAGAAGCTGGGACTTTAGCGGAAATCTGAAGGAAATTAGGGAAGCCAGAAGATAGAGATGAGCAGGCAGAGTATTCCATGCAAGAGGGAATCCAATGAGACGCTCAGAGTTTGGAGAGATAAAGTATTTTATTTGAGGAAAAGAAAGAAGACTAGTGTTACTGGATCAGAGAATACATGAAAGAGATTAAGTTCTAAGTAAGAAGACTAAAAAAGTAGAAAGGGGCTAGGTTCTAAACAAGACTTTATATTTTATCCTAGAGGTAATGGGGAGCCACTGGAATTTATTAAACGGCAGTGGAGGGTGAGGGTCAGATCTTTATTTTAGGAAGATTATAATAGATTGAGATTAAACTGTTTTGGTTACATAGGCACACATTCAAAATGTTTGCTGTTTTATGTGGATGGACATTTTAATCTCCCCCATGTGAACTTTCCCTCTCAATATGCAACACACTTTCTGCCTGGCTTCCATTTGTCTTGTCTGGCCAAAAGAGAAGTGCATGGTCAGTGGTTTTAGCCACATTTAAATATCTATAGCTATAGAGATAAGAACAGCTCCTAGTTCTTGCCAAGCAGATGCCCAGAGCTAAAGGAACAAGGCCAAGTGACAGAAAAGACTTCGTGCAGATTTTACTAAACTTTTTTGTTGAGTTTGCACCATAACTACCAGTAGCTCTTCAAAACTGCCAACTGGGTTCATCAGATTTGATATTAGATCAATAACAGAAAAAATAACTATGCCATGGTCTCCCAGCTACAAGATTGGTGAGATTGATGAGTGAGTGCTAATGAGCACTGTGCCCACACTGTTGGGTTTGTTTTTTTTTTTTGTATTTGTCTTTTTGACCTTAATTTTATTTCATTCCAGGGGCTGGAATCTAGTTCATCTTGGATCGAGAAATTCATTATGAAAACCTTTCAACAAGGACCAAACCAGGCTGTCTCACTGGTTATATCAAGGGCATTTTCTGCAAAATGACCACAATACAACACCAGATTCAAAAATGACTGAGAGGAGTCATTTGGAGAATGTGAGAGAATTAACAGCTAGAGCATCTGAGAATATATATATGACCACAGAATATTTAAAAAGAAATTACTCTCCTCCATTTAGGTAGTACAATGCAACTATTAACAGAGGGAAAAAATAAGCACAATTATAACACTGTTGTGATACATATGAGTTTTAAAAGGCTCCTAATACGAGTCTATGCACCTATATTTTAGGAGCCAAAGCTCTTTTAAAGAATGTGATGAATTATAGCAGTGAGTTGAAATATCTAGGAAGGAATCTGTTATCTCGACTTCTTTAGAGATTCATTAAAATGAAAGAATGTCTTTTGACTTGCCAGTTTTGCTCTGGAAATAGAGTAGAAATAAGATCTTAAGTTGAATGTGTATATATATATACATATATATATATATGATCACATATCTACATATATATATGCATGTGCATATACATATAGAAATGCTCCTCAGGAAGCCTATCTTAGCTCATGTTTGACATCTAGATGACAGCATATAACACATTGCACTTCCTCCCTGTTAATCCTAAGAGTCCATAGTGATATGCATCCCACTATAAAATATGAGCCCTGTGCTACTCAACCCCAGCAGTGCCATGAATTATTTTTTAAGGGGCAGATTTTTTTTTAACATATTAGACTTGCTTTTACCACCAACTGTAAAATCTATATGAACAGGGGGAAACTAAGCATAGTCAACATTCCCCTAGCTAGCACCAGGATTGGCAGCAAATTTCCCTAGACTCTAAGAACAATGCAATATAAGCCACAGATGACTGTGCTCAACAGATATAAAGTGTCCAAAGATTAAGTCATAGCAGTATATGCTCGAATCATATCCCAAGTTCACTTAAATATAAATTCAAGGAAACATTTTAGGTTAAAAAAATTGTGTATGTCAGAAAAATAGGTGACAGTTTTTTCAAAAATGCTCTTTCAGAAATCTCAGGGATTTGTACTATCCCTGAGCAGTGGATACAAATTTCTAATGTTCTCAACACAGTACTAATATAGACTAGTGAGGGCTAATCTTTTATCTCTACAGAGAGCCTAAGGAGCCCAGGAAATGATTCAAAGAAGGAAGGAGAAGGAATAGACATCACGAGCCTTTCTACTGCAAACGAAATTGCCCTCTATTTCCAGGATAGAGAAGACATCAGGCAGCTGACTTGCTGTGATCTTCCCTTTGCTCCAATCTTGTAAGTTTCCAGAGGAGATGAGCATGGGGTGTAGGGAAGGGGGCAGAGGGTGAGTGCTTGAGAGAAGGAGGGAATTCCTCATTTCCTCTCACCAGAAACAGTTGAGGGCAGCTTGTGGTAGACGTGGATGGGAGAGTTAGACTCAAGTCCTGAGAGGGCAGATATTGAGGGCACTTTTCCTACTCTAAGAAACAGCTGAAACACTGATTGATTTCCTGTAGAAGCACATGGCATAAGCTGATATCTATGCTGACGTGGTCTAAAATGGGAAGTTCGTGGACAATGCTCCTGTACTTCAATATCCTGTGTTGAGAAGGGATAGTTCTTTGTTCCAAGGTATCATGATCCCAGAATTTAACCTTCTAGTCAAAAAAGATGGTTAGCCTCAATCTTGGCGGTTTGCCTTGATAATAGCCTCAAGTCTGAAAGTCTCCAAATTTGAAAGCACTCAAGTCCAAGAGTTCAGAAATCCAAAATCTGGGAAAAGAAGATGACTGCCTAAATGCCAAGCAGCATCCTTCTTAATAACAGAGAGGCCTTACACATAGTTACTAAAGGCATCCAGACCTGGAGAAAGAAGAGCAGTGCTCATGCATGACAACTGCATCTGAAGGCTAAAGCCATATCAGGGATGTTGGAGAGGTCTGAGTTACTTCGGTCCTATATAGGCTCACAACCCACAGTTTAAGAAGCTCTGAAGAGGTCACAAGTGGAAAAAGTTTAAGAAATCATGATTTAGAGAGAGGGAGTCCCAGAAGATATTTAGAAGCTCCAAAAAGTGCATTTCTTTTTCTACATAGTCCAGGACCTCAATAGGTTCTCTGTGGGGTTAAAGGGAGAATTACTAAAATATTGGAATTAGTGTGTGTGTGTGTGTGTGTGTGTGTGTGTGTGTGTGTGTGTGTTGAGCTATCTATGGGCTTCTTTGAGTCTTTGAATAGTGTGAGCTGTCTGCATCTTCTGCAGTTTCTACAGGGTTCAATAAAGGCTATCTTACCAATATTCATTAATTACTTTGTGTACTTGGGAGCTTGGGTTACTGTTTATACATGTTTGGAGAATCCTCAGCACAATCTATTTTACTTCAGAGATTACCTCCAGAACAAATACTAAGATTGTGGAATAATTGCTGAAGACTGAGGACAACCCTCTAGGTTTGGCCCCTGAGGCTGAAAATAATCCATGAGAACCCAGCATCTTTGAGGGGGGCTGGCCCTCAGCTGAAATTAATTGAAGCTTATTGTTATTAGTCAAGGTCAGAAGAGTTCTATTCAGCCAAGTGATTAAGTGTATTTGGTGTCCAAACTTAAAATGGAAAGAATTAAAAATAAATTATATTTTAATTTAACAGCTATACTGAGTTTTGGAGGGATGAACGAAAGAAACTCGTATTTTAACATGTCTCCTCATTCACTTGTGAATATCGTACATAACGATAGCTCACATTTCTGTTGTACATACAAAGTGCTTTCCTTACCATCACACTGAACAAGGGAATACTACAGAAATAAAATGCTGTGTTTAGCATTCAAAGACTTTCATGACCTAGCCCCCACCTACCTTTCCAGTCTTCCTGTATCTTACCCCCCAACATATACTCTTCAATTCAGCGTTACCAGCCTCTGAGCTGTTCCATGAACAAGACCTTTCATCTGTTGGCTCTGGGCATATTCTCTGACTGTCCCCAATGGCTGGAATTCTTTCCCTCCTCTGCTCTGAATACTGACTTCCATGACTTCTTTTAAGTACCAACTAAAGTCCCACCTCATACAGGAAGCCTTCCCCAACAACTTACTGCTCTCCTTCCTTTATTTTTTTTGCTGTTTATCCCATATTTAGCCCATTTTGTATTTACTTGTTTGCATGAAGTCTCCTCCATTAGATTTTAATCTCCTTGAGGGCTAGGACTATCTTTTGTCTCTTTTTGTATCTCTAGTACTTAGCAAAGTGCCTGGTTCATAGCAGGCATTTAATACATGTTGATTGAATTGAATGGAACTGAATTATCCTTGTCTTACAGACAAATAAAATTAGTCTGAGATAGGCTAAGTAACTTCTTTAAGGCCATATCTAGAAAGCAGTAGAATAAAAACCAGGTCTAAATTCCCTGCTCTTTCCATGATGTCATACTAATTTCTATATACATAAAGCCACAAATAATAGATTTAATATTACATCATCATCAACATCACTAGACACACTAGATTTATTGCACTTCTCTAGAGTATATAGAACTGTTCTGCGTACCACCGAGTCACCAATTATGGCTAAGATGTAACTTCTGTCCTTGAGTCAGCTGACATCTAATCAGAGAAATAAGATGTACTACTAGGTAACCTAGGGCAACTAGAAGGCATAGTGGATAGAGCACTAGTTCTGAAATCAAGAAAACCTGAGTTTAAATCTGACCTCAGACACATACTAGCTGTGTGACTTTAGGTGAGTCATTTAACCCTGTTGGCCTCAGTTTCCTCATCTGCAAAATGATCTAGAGAAGGAAATGGCAAACCACTCTAGTATCTTTACCAAGAAAACCCTAAACAGATTCACAAAGAGTTGGACCCAACTGGGCGACAATTAGATAACCTAAACAACATACATGTACAAATATTCAAGAAGTATGCAGATAAAGATGGAGTCTACAGAATGAGAATCTGAACCATCCCTAAAACGACATTTTAAGAAGTCTCATATTTAAAAGCTGATCTCCCTCCCTCCTCTCTCTTCCTCTCTCTCTCTCTCTCTCTCTCTCTCTCTCTCTCTCTCTCTCTCTCTCTCTCTCTCTCTCTCACACACACACACACACACACACACACACACACACACACACCCCTTTTAAATCAGAGCAAAAGCTTTGAGTCTTGAAGTTACCAAGATTTCAACCCCGAAATTTGTGGTTTTCAGTATAGTGGTTTGAGAACTCATTCACATTTCTTTACATAAACAGAATATCCCAGATAATGGTCTCCTGACACTGAGAAGTCACAGCAGGGGCATTGAACTGGGCAAAGTGCTCCATTGGTCTATTAATCTGCTAGCTCGTTTTGTTTTTTTTTTTTTCTCACAAAGTACTTTAAGGGTTTAACAGGTGAAGATTTTCTTCTACCATATGGTTATCTGGCTGCATGCACCTAGACACACATTGATTTAACACTGAAAGTGCTATACCTCAAACTACCACTGGGTGAACAGAAAAGCATAGGTATTCAAAATAAATGAGGAGGTTATGTCTTCTAATATACCACCACATATCTCAAGCACTGAATCCTATCTGAGACTACCTTTCCAAGAGAAACAGAGAAAGAGCCAGACAGAGAAAAAGATGGGTAAGAGGCAATTATCAAGGAACAACCAAGAATGGATATACACAGGAAAAGTATTCTCTTCATTGAATTCAGCTCTGAATGTAGACCAAAAGTAAACCTAGAAGTTTTTAACCCCAGATGTTAAAGATTGCTATGAAATGCTCTTACCAGTTAAAGGGAACTCCCTCTGGAAATTATCATAGTCTGCCCCACAGGCACTTTGTATGAACTGCCAAAAACAGTTCAAAGTCCAACTGCCGGCACTGTAGTTGTGAGAGACTAACCAAAAATACAGAGGCAAACTTTAAAAAAATCTGTGGCTGGTTGGGAAATCAGAAACTGAAGGAGCAGTCGAGTTCAAATAGACAATTTCTCTGTCAGAGCAAAAGTGTTGTCTAAGTTGCAACTTCAGTGTCTCAACTTGGCAATGAACAGATGAGAAAATTGAGTTTGTATTGATCTGGCTCTCCACCCATCAAAGGGTGTTTATAGGTATAATTTGCCTGTAGAAACAGGAGTCAACCCAAGGACAATTTATAGATGTGCCAGGCCCAACACCATCAAGAAGACCAAACAGAGCATCCCAATGTTAGACATGAGACTACACACAGGGGTAGTTTTGTACAGACATGGTCAACATATCATTTTGTTAAAAAAAAAACAAAACTCCACGGTATCCAAAATAAAACCAGTTATCATGTAAGAAAAAAATGAGAACATAGCAAATTTCATTCATTCATTTCATTTGTCCTTTTTCTATCTGCTCAATTCAAGTGAATAAGCTTTTATGAAACGCCTGCTATACCAAGGGTACTGCTGTAAGGCTCTCTCCCTCTCTTCTTTTCCCTTCCTTTTAATGTTATATGTGGGGGCCTATGAAAGAAATTGTATACATTAGTAGAATACAAACAGAACATTTTGCTTGGATTGGAGGGGGATTGGTTTTGATTTTGGGGGTTTTTTCTTTTAGTTTAGAGTTCACTTTTCATTTTCTAGCTCATTGAGCCATACACATCCAAATTTTGGTTTTAGAGATTTTGTTAAGAGCTTTTTTTTTACACTGGGGTGATGGCAAAGTCAGAGAAAGAATTTGATTCCTCTCAGGAGTCTCAATATTGAAACCAAGTCTATTTGAGCCCTAAGTTTTCTGGAAGTCCACCTAGGCCACAAGTATTATCTCTATTTTTTGTAAATTTCTAAGTGTAAAAAATGCATTCCCTGATAAAACATTAGCTCCTTAAGAGCTGGAACTATTTCTTTTTTTGTCTTTGATGCCCTAGCACAGTGCCTGACACCTAGTAGATGTTTAAAAACTGACAGTTGGTTTATTAATCCCCAGCCTCCATTAAAGATATTTCAAGACAACATGGATTCTCAAAGCCTGTACCAATAGAACATAAGCTGCGGTACCTCCCCCACACTGGGAAAGACTTAACTATGGGCCTGCCAATCAGTCAATAAACATGTATTAAGTGCCTACTATGTGCCAGTCACTAGGAAAGCAAAGGAAAGCAAAAGACAGCCCCTGCTAACAAGGAGTTTAATGGAGGAGATAACACAAACAACTATGTACAAACAAGCTATATACAAATTAAATTGGAAATAAACAACAGAGTGAAGCCCCCGGTACTGAGGTGGATTAGGAAAGTCTTCCTATATAGAAGGTGAGACTTTGGCTGGGACTTGAAGGAAGCCAGGGAATCCAAGAGGTAGAGATGAAAAGGAAAAGAATTTAAAGTATGGGAGATAACCAATGAAGATACCAAGTTGGGAGATGATGCATCTTGTGTGAGGAACAGGAAGGAGGCCAATATCACTGGATCACAGATGTTCATCCACTAAGAGCTCATGCCAAAGTGATAAACTTTTGGCCACAACAAAAAAGTCCATCTACTAAGTTAGAGAGAAAATGTGATCTAGAGCAGCGTATGCCACACTCATAATACCCTCAAAACCACGGATCCTTCAAGTATCAAAGTGTGTCATCTTGCAATTCTTTTATTTTCTTTCATAATATTCATATTAACCTGACAGCCAACCTCTCCTATTATTAAACACTATCTTGAACTGGTCTCACTGTTGCCAGTAATTATTTTCAAGTCCTTTTATCTCCAAACTCCCAAAGCTCCTTGATTTCAGGAACCATATTTTACTTTTATAATGTGATCATAGTACTAGACATATAATATGTACTCTATAAACATTGGATTCCAGTGAAAATTATTTACTGTATTCATCATATTAGCTCAAAGTTCACCAGACATCTGGCATTTATACTGAATCTTGAGATTTTTATGGCATTTCATATTTGACTCTCACAGTAATCCTATGTGGGGGGTGCTAATATTATCCCCATTTTACAGATACAGAAAACAGGGCTTGGAGAATTTGGAGGACTTTCTCTGGGCTGAATTGCTAGAAAGTGTCTGAGTCAGGATTTCAACCCAGGTCTTCTTGACTGCTGAGATGAGTGCATTATTCACTGTAAACCTCAAGAGTCATAGCAAAAGATAAACAGCTAGAATGAGAGTCAGAAAAACATGGATTAACATATACTTGACTTTAACATACACTAGTCATGGGACTATTGTCAAGTTACTTAACTTCTTAATGCTCCAACCAACTAAAGCTATACCTTACAGACTGGTTACCAATCTGCATCAGTGGAGGTAGCTTCCATTTACCAGTGAAGTAGCAGGTTCAGACACATGCCTCACCTACCCCCCAAAGAATCACAGAGCTATCCAATTCCGTTGAAACCTTAACCCTAAATACTTAATAACTATGTAATCCTAAACTTCACTTTTACCTGTAAAATGAAAAAAAAAAATCTTTACCTTATCTATCTCACAGGACTATTTTGATGAAGTGCTTTTGCAAAATCATTATCTATGTCTTACTGGATTTTGTGCACATATGATTACTTTACAAATGCCCTTATCCTCAATAAAAGAGAAAATAAACTTAAGGAGGGCAGGAAGACTCACTTTCCTGAGGTCCCAAGGTGTGACCCTGAGCAAGGTATTTAATCCTATTTGCCTCAGTTTCCTCAACTGTAAAATGAGCTGAAGAAGGAAATGGAAAACCACTCCAGTATCTTTGTCAAGAAAATCCCAGATGGGGTCCTAAAGAGATAACATAACTGAAAAGACTGAACAACAACAAATTTAAGGAATCTTCCAAACTTCAGGAATTCGAGACACGACAAATTTACTCTAAAAATCGCATATCTTATATTAACAGGATTTTGAGATCCTAAGACATGATCTTTCACTTGTCTCTTGGTTCTATTATAATTATGAGCTAGAGCTCCAGGCCCTACTCTATACACCTGATTAAATCCAAGCTAATATCCAAACTAATTATCACATTATCAGGTTTAATAAATTCACTAATAGATCCCCCCCCCTTGCAAAAAAAGGATACCAGATTTTTGAAAAAGAAAAAAAATACAACCAAATAAATACTGATGGTTATCAATCATCCTTCAGACACGTAACTATACAACTAAACTGGATTTCAGGCCAGACTCCACGGTTTTATATGGGACTATTTTCTTTCTTCCAAGGACACTCCGTGTAACAAATTATACAGTTTTGACCTTGCAAAGATTACAGGAAAAAGATCAGCGAGTTCAGATGATAGAAAAGCTTCACAGAAATGAAATCACATTTAATGTAAAGTTAAAGGTTGGGTGAATTGTACACCAAAGCACCATAGCATATGGACGTATAAGGTTGTAATTTGAGGGGGCAGGAAAGCTCTAAATGCCTATTACTGATGGTTCTTTTGGTTTAAAAAGCAGATGACTACTAAAACTCCAACATCTTATATGTGAAAGGTAGCATACTAAGTCATTATCACCCATTAACACCTTAGCACAAATGAATTTATCAGTTAGCTTTCCAGTCACCAAAGCCCTGAGAGAATGAAATAAAGAAGAGAGAAGTTTTAATGAGGGTAGAGGCAGAAAGAGGTATAGAGGAAAAGGAAAGTGCTGAGGAGTGCATGCTTAGCCTGCTCAGCATCATCAGAAAAGGTACCCCAAGAAGCCAGAGGCAGTATGGAGTTATTAGGTGCCTCAGGGAGGAAAGCTGCAAATCTCATAAGTATCTTATACACAGATGTGGAATTAGTAGTAAGGGTAAGTTCTTACTAGCAAGAAAGGGCATGATGAGATTAGGATTTAAAGAGTGAGATGCAAAGACGTCAATGAAACATGATGATGAGCAGGGCCCAAAACTGAATAGGAGGAAAGCAGGATGGATAACATTTGGGAAATTCAAGCCTCCTTTCCATTCCATGAACAAAATACTATCTCTCAGCTCCAGGTATTTTCTCTGGCTGTCCCCCATGCCCAGAATGTTTTCCCTTCTCATCTCCACCTACTGGATTATCTGGCTCCTTTTAAGTCTCAACTAAAACTCTGTCCTCTAAAGCTTTTACCCACTGCTCTTAATTCTAGTGCCTTGCTCCTTTTAATTTTTTTCCTCTTTATCCTAAATATATCCTGTCTATACTAATATTTATTTGCTCATTGTCTCTATTAGATTATAAGCTCCTTGAGGAGAGGTACTATCATCTTCTCCCTTTCATATCTCCAATGTTCAGCATAATGCCAAACACATATTAAGAGCTCAATAAATGTTTGACTGACTGAAATTTCCCAAAATATTGAAAACTTTCCTGCCAGGTGCCACTCCCACCTCCCCCTAAATAACCCTTACACAAATGATGTCCTATGTTTGACTCAGGCTGCCATCAGCTTACTACTGGCCAAAGGGCAAGAAGAATAGAGCCTTAAAGGATCAGAGAGGCAGTGTGGTAATGTTAGAAATACTGTACGGCTGCAAATCATTAAGCCTCCATCTCAGGAGAGTCCAAATGACCAGTGACCAAAAGAGTGAGTCAAAATTCGTCTCCACCCATGTTGCTATTTTTTGATAATTTCTTGCATATTCTATTCCTATCCAACTGTACTTTTTCCTTACTTGTCCCACCACACTTCTCAAAAGAGTTTTTAAAAACACAAAGGAAAATTCTGAAAAAATATCAAAATGGTTATTTTTATGTAAATTGGATTTTTGCAAACCTGCATTTTCAAGATCTTATATTTGGGGAAAAGACTGATAGGTTCATCTTGCCAGCTAATCCTATCCCAGCAATAATGTACTGAGGAAAGAATTCAAGGCTACTGCTCCTGAGTCTAGACTTTTATCCATTAGGGCCTGGCTGTTGATCTACAGCTCTTGTATTACAAAAGTTATTTCTTGCTAAGACTTTCATTCCAACCTCTTAAAACTCACCTAAACATTGAAATATTGACCTTTTGAATTGGATGAAATTTAATCAAAGGCAAGAGATCAGGTTGAGAATAAATTCTGACCAGATCTTGATGTCTTTATGCAACCGCAAAGAGCGTTTCACTTTTTTTGCATCAGGTCTACATGATTCCTATGCTGCTGATGAGTAGGATCATGTTTTCAATAATTTTGTAATTGATTGTGTAAATGTAAATTTTTGCAATATAAATGTATTTACATTACAAATATAAATGATTTTGTAATGATAAATCAAAGGAGATCAGATGCCCCAATTTAATTCTTCTGACTCTGTGAAAAGCTTCATCAGGTATTCGAGTTCATAGACTCACATAATCTCACGAGTTGGAAGTGAACACATCTGCCCAATCATTGCCTGAATAACAATCTCATCCACAGCACAGGCTGCAAGTGGTCAGTCACCCTTTTATTGAAGATCCCCAGAAGCAGCCTATTCTGATTTTGGATAGCTTGGATTTGTAGCATTTACCCATCAGTCCTGGTTCAACCCATTGGGACCAAGCAGAGCAGTCTAATACCTCTTATGGGCAACATGGTGTAACAAGAAGAGCAAAAGATTTCAAATCAGAAGGCCTGGATTGGAGACTCAGGTTTACTACTTACCTGCTGTGTGAGCCTTGGTGAATCATTTCACTTTTTGAAACCTCAGTTTCAATGTCTAGGAAATGGGGATAACATTCACATAATCTAACTCACAAGGTTGGTGTGAGGAAATAATTTGCAAGCTTTAAAACATTATATTGTTGTGAACTATTAAAATCACTCCTCCTCCACAGTTCTATTCCAATGCTTCATCCTAGCCTGGAGATTACCTTGGTGACCTGACAGGGATAGCAGTTTAGCACAAACTCCAACAGGTCGAACATGTTGCAAAGAATTCAAGTTGGGGAGGAACAATCAAACTTATGTCACTGACTGAAAGACCAGCCTAGCTAAAGTCAGAAAGGCTCATAAGCAGGTCTGCTGCCAGAGAATGAACTTTTTACCTAGAGTAATTCACAAAATCCATGACATGGCCTGTGCTAGTCAAGGGAGAAGTAACGTGGATACTACCTCACAGGAGAACTGTGAGCAAAGGGCTCTGCAATGATACTTTAAATATTCTATAAACATGAGCTATTACTGCATGAGCTGTTCAACTAGAAAGCAGAATGCATCACTCTTTTTCCCTCCCAAAATGACAGGAGAAACAATGAGGAGAAAATGCAATCCTATTAGGATTATTGCATTGGAGTCTTAAATAGGCTCCCTGCCCCAAGTGTCCCCCATTCCAGTCCATCCTTTTGCCAGCTGCCAAAGTGACAGAAATAATAGAAGGAAGAAATAGAGGATGGAAAGAAAGAAAGAAGAGAAGAGAAAGAAAAGAGAAAAGAAAAGAAAAGAAATCTAAACAGTAAAAAAAAAAAAAAGGAAAGAAAGAAGGAAAGAAAGAAATCTAGCCAGTAAATCCCAAATTAACTGGGCAACTTCTGGCCACCAAAATTTACCTTCCTAAGGAGAGAAGGAAAGGGAAAGACGACCAGCTGAGCTGCCCAGTTCAGCTTGTTTGTTTTTATTGCGTTGTGTTTGTCCTTCCTCTTTGAAGAGGACCATGACATCAAGGAAATGATGACATGACTTGCAGTTAACTTTTATTTGGGTGAGAGAGGGCTGTGCAAGGCCACCAGCCTCACTTTCTGGACTTTCTGTACTGTAATTCATCTGTATTTTATGGACTTTGAAAATTCTCTAGGTAACTAAGAAGTTGGATAACTTGATTAGGGTCACAGAGCTTACGTTTATCAGAAACTGGAACTAATGGACCCAGGTCATCCTGACCATCTCTACTATTCTATGCTGCCTCACTTGGAGTTTCTTGTATTCCAATAACTCCTGGCCTAAATCTTTGAAACAGCCTTGCGAATTGCCTAGAGATGTGGAACTGATGATTACACTATCCAGATAAAATTAACATCTGAGTAAACTATAATCCTAGGTGATAATGGTACCATTTCCACTTTTCCTCCAATAAAATGTGTCAAAATCTTGAATCACACTTTATGTTAAAGGCATAACTAGAGAATCCAGATCATTAGGTATTGGAATATGTTTCTATGAGGAAAGGCAGTAATGGAGAAAGTGGGAGAGGGGAGGAAAGGAAATCATTTGAGTAACTTATGCCTGGAAAACCTAGGTCACCCAAGAGATAGAGGAAAAAGGAAAAAAAGGTCACTGTGACTTCAAGTTCAAACATAAGCGTACACATCTCCATGTTGTTGCCACTGACCTATAAATCACCCTCCAGTCTTGAATTGCATCACCATGTTACAAAATGTTACTGAGCAACCACAGCATTTTCCAACCCTATAACACATATATGTATGCACACAAATATACGTATACACATACACACATTTGTGCACATGTGTGAGTCTACATGTACAGGTAGACATGTTTATTCATGCATTTGTAAATGAATATATGTATGCATTGTGCACATGAAGTACATGCATACATATTTGTGTACATACACAAATATATCTGCATGTGTATATGCCCACACAAATGTGTGCATAATACATACATATATTTGTATGTAAGTATATGTGTACATGTATAGGCACAGATTCACATACACGTGTATAAATGACTGTCCTATTAGAATATAAATTCATTGATAATACAAATTGTTTTATTCTTTCATTTATATATGCAACATTTATTGCAGAGTCTGGGACACAACAGATGTTTAATACATACTTGTTAATTGATTAATGATTAAGAGAACATTGAGGTCAAATAATCTTTATTTCAATTTGGAATACCTATCACCGAGAATGAAAGAGCCAGTCAAGATCATCCAAGGAGACAAAATTTGGAAGAGATAAAACAGAGCCCATCAGGTGACCAAAGTTATAGAGCCAAAACCACAGACCCCAAGGACCTGGGCAGCACAAAGAGGGTAAGTATATTGGGGGAAGTGGTTTGCTGAGGTCAGAGTAATGGTAGAGTCAGTCTTGGGAAGGTTTGGAGGAAGGAGTCAGATCTGGAGTCATTTATTGTGTGTAGGTATTAAGCACTAGTTACTAAAAAAAATAAAGGCAAAAACAGTCTCTGTTCTCAAAGAGTTCACATTTAAATAAAGACAACACTGAAAAAAAGAATTAACTTGGCAGCTCCCTGAGTCAGCCATGACCTCAAAATTTTCTTTCCCTTTTATATTCTTTTTCTCTTTCTGCTCAATCCTTTATCCGTTCTCCCTGTTTTCATACCATATAACTCACCTGCTCCACTACATATGGGATTTCACTTCAAGGTAATACAAACAATACAAGGTAATACAAAGAGATCTAAAGTCTTCATGCTTCCATTGTAGAGGATAACACAGCTTTGCCAAGCTTCTTCTACACTTAATCCCTTTCTCAGCTGCTTGAGGCCAAGTCTTCCTCCCTTACTTGGCTAACTCAAGCTCCAATTTTAATTGGACATAGTACACCTTCTGTGTCAACTAGGTGGCACATTGTGTGTAGTGCCTTACCTGGAGTTCAGACACACCTGAACAAACACCTTCATGAGTTTAAATCTGGCTTCAGATACTTATTAGCTGTGTGACATTGGGCAAGTCACTTAACCGTGTTTGGCTCACTTTCCTCATCTGTAAAATGAGCTGGATAAGAAAGTAGCAAACCTTTCCAGTATCTTTGCCAAGAAAACCCCAAATGGGGTCACAAAGAGTCAAACACAACTGAAACAACGGAACAGCAGCAGCATACCCTCAGCTGTAGTTTGGCAGTGGAAAGGAAAGCATGCCAAGTCACAGAATCTCAGTTAGAAGGCCTCCTAATAACTAGTCATGTAGTACAATCCATATTTCCCACTCCTACCCCCACAAAAAAAAAAATCCCCACTACAAAACCCTGACAGATGGTCATCCTTCCTTTGCTTAAAGATCTGTGGTGAGGGGGAAACCCACTACTTCCCACGACAATCCACTGCACTGTGAGATAACTCTAATTATTAGAAAGCATTTCCTGACATCAAGCCTAGATTTGGTTTTTTTTTCCAGCTTCCACTCATAGTCCCTAGTTCTTCTCTCTGAAGCCAAATAAAAAAATTCCAATCTTTCCTCCATGTGATTGCCCTTCAGATTCAGAAGCACACCCCCCCTGAGTCCTTTCTTCTACAGGCTAAACTCATGCAGCGTAGACTTGAGACCATTCGCCTCCCTGGTCGTCTGCCCCTGGCCCCTCTCCATCTCGTCGATGTCCTTCTTAAATGGCAGCGTCCATAGTTGTACTGCCTATTGGTACTCACGTAGTATTTTAAATTTACCCGTTTAAAAATCTATACATCTTCCAAAAGGTTAGCTGAAGTAACTTTCTACCCCAAAGACAAGATCATTTCTTCTGTTTTCTACCACCACATATTGTTATGGAAGTTAGGGAGGAGTTGTCTAAACTGAAAGATTTCCAGCCTCAGTGAGAGGAAGCGAGATAAAAAGAGAAAGGAAGTGTGGGTGCTCAGCAGGGGCCAGCCCCCTGGGGCTGATAGTTTGAACACAATTTAGTTTGCAGTTAACTCACAGCAGGACTTTTGTAATGTCCTCATCACCTATCAAGAAAGCTTCCTATTCCTCATTATCATTGCCCTTAACAAGACAAGAAAAGATGCTGTTGTACACAATAAAGAAAAATGTTTTTACAATCTAACATAACGAGGGCACAAACACGACATTTCCTACCAGCCTAAGTTTTAAAAAGGAGCCAGAGGGAGACTGTTCCCATCCACACTGGAAAAATAATAATAATACAATCAGCTGTGGTGTTATGAATTTTCTTATCCATTTTCAACAAAAAAAAAATCTCCCCTTTCCTCTTGTTTCTTCTTCTGCTCTCTCAGGTTCTTTCTTGCCCTTCATAATGCCTTCCTTCTATGATCCATTTTGCTCTCTTTCAGACATAATCACTGGCTCATATGCCCAAGATCTAGAAGAAATATTCTCAGGTTTTAGGAAAATCAGACTTCAGGGCTACTTTCACCTATCCCAAGGCCTTTCATACACACATACTGAAATAAATAATTTCTGGGGTCCTTGTTTGTTCTCTCTCCACTTCCATATAATATGATAAACTCACCCTATCCTACATGGAGTTTTCCAACCAATTTTTTTTAAAAATAGAATACTCTAAAGATACCAGATGACAGTTAGATAGCACAGTGGCTAGAATGCTGGGTCGGGAGTCAGAAAGTCTCATTTTCCCGAGTTCAAATCTGTCTTCACACACTAGTTGGCTGTGTGACCCTGGGCAAGTCTCTTAATCTGGTTTGCCTCAGTTTCCTTATCTGTAAAGTGAGCTGGAGAAGGAAATACAAAGCACTCCAGTGTCTTTGCCAAGAAAACCCCTTACGGGGTCACACAAATCAGACACAGATGAACAACAGGCATACCAGAAGTCACTTAAATGCAACAGCCACAAATCCAATGAAACTTTGCCAAAACACAGAGTTCTGACATACGAGGGACAATGAAACAGCATCACCCCCATCTGTAGCAGTATGAGTTTAAATACTGGATCCAAGGGCAAAGTTTTGCAAAAGACTACTCCCTTTGTAGTCCAACATCTCAGAAAAACCTTCGGTGGGAGGGAGGGTGGACAGCAGTCCTGGATTAAGAAGTACCCCAGAGTTCCCTTGAATGACAATTGAGAACATAGCTTGCAGAACACCAACTACTTTCTGAAGTCCTGTAGCTCAAATCACAGCCAAGATGTCTTTTATAAAGTGGTAATGGTAGCCTGCAGTAGCTTAATGATCTTTCTGTGGTACTCATGATCAATGTACTCCTGTACTATACTTAGGAGTATGCCCTTTCTGATGGTCTTTTTTATATATAGTTTCTATCCAAAATGCATTATCTGAAGAAAGAATATGTGTGTGTGTATGTGCGTGCACTTATATTCATTATTATAATTATTATGTCAGCTTGTTGGTTGGTTGCCTTTCCAGGCTTATGATTTGATTGTTTTGGGGAATTCTTATGGAGGAAACTCCCTCAACCAATGCAGAGCAGCATCTATTCAGGAACTTAGGGTCTTAATTACTCAGAGTACTAAGCAGCTAAATGTTTTGTCCAGAGCCAGACAGTCATTATGTCATTAGGTCTCACTAACGCTGAGGCTGGCACTCCAGACTCTACAAGTCAGTCACACAGTCAATAAATGTTCATTAAGCATCTGCTATGTGCCTGGCTCTGTACTAAGTAGTGGGGGATATAAAGAAAGGCAAAAGATATCTCTGCTCTCAAAAAACTCACAGTCTATCAGGGGAGACAACATGCAAACCACTATATACAGAGAAAAACTGGAGATAATCAACAGATAGAAGACAATAGAATTAATAAGGAGGGAGAAAGCCTTCTTGGAGAAGATAAGATTCCAATAGCAAACCGAAGGAAGTCAGGAGGCAGAGATGAGAAAGGAGAGAGTAGGGGACTGTCTGTGAAAATACCTGGAGTTGAGAGATGGAGTGTCTAGCTCAAGGAACAGATAGAAGGCCAGTGTCACTGGATCTCAGAGAGTATGGGGTGGGAACAAGGTAGAAGAAGACTGGAAAAGTTGGGGTGAACCACTGCAGAACATGAAAGTCTTTGAACACCGTGTAGATTTATATTTGTTCCTGGAGATAATAAGGAGCCACTGGAGTTTCATGAGAGGGACGAAGGGGGGTGTTTGGCATGATCAGACCTATAATTTTAAGAAGACTGATATGACAAGTGAATAGGGGATGGACTTGAGTGGGAAGACTTGTGACAGGGAGGCCTACCAGAAGGCTATTATAATAGTCAGTAGATGTAAGGGCTCACTCTAGCATGGTGGCAGTATAAGAAGAGAAAAGGGGCTACGTACCAGAAATATTACAAAGGTAAGAAACAACACAACCTGACAATAGATATGAGGAGGATGACAGAGAATGAGAAGTTGAGGATGACACCTACATCGTGAACCACAGGGACTAGGAGTAATTGAGTACCGCACCATGCATCACTCAGTTTATATATCTCATGCTAATGTCAACAAAAACCTTCCTGAGTTTTCTCATTCTATCTATCCTTTCCTATTTATAAAGCTTAGGAGGAATGGTAAGAGAACATAAGAGGGAACTAGAAGGAAACTTGCATGGTCCAAAAGACCAGAGTTTGACCAAATAAAAAATTTCAGAATATAGCATCTCGTAATATCCCGTGCCTACCAAGATGGAAAAATAGTCTGAGATCTTCATTACCAACTTTCAGCATCATTACCTGTCTTAATTGTCTTGTCTCTGTTCAAAAAAATGTTCCCTCTCCTCACTGAACCTCTTAGTCTAAGCTTCCCTTCTGATTCGTCAGCTCACAAATATGCTTCTCCTGGTCCTATATTCTTCCTAATGGAATGTAAACAGGGTGTTAGGGTTTGCACAGCAGAAGTCAATGAGGGTAGATCCTGCTGGACAAATATTCTAAGAGAAGGGAAAGGAGTCAGTTATTTGGATGCAATTAAGGCACCATTTAGATAACAAGTGCCCTGAAGAACTAAAATGTTCTCATGAGCAGAATGAATTCAGAACCCTTTTAAACTGGCTTACTGAAATCCAGGAAATGGCTGATCTAGTTCCACGCATCATAAAAACTAGACAGAGTAGCACAGCCAATCCAGTCACTGGTCCTACAAGCCCCAAGAACTAAAGAGAGACTGTTGATTATTGGAAATGGTTTGTTTTACTTTATATTTCCTCTTCTTTTTGGTCTGAAAAGAAACAAAAAAAAATTTACAGTACATGTACAAAGCCCTCAAGTAACTCAGGATTGGACAATAAAAAGAAAAACTGGAGGATAAAATGACAACCTTCAAAATCAAATGCTGGCAGAAATTATATCTCACCAGATGAAAGGGTCATTCTTTGATAAAAACAAAGAGTTCCATCTAGCTGTGTGATGTTACAAAGGGTGACCTGGAAAGGTATTGATTTTCAAGATTTTCTAAAAGACCATCTTGCTTTTGAAGAATAAAAAAAAGAAAGAAAGAAAACTGAGTGTCAAAGAGAACTTCTTTCCTTTCTACTAGGGTTGTTTTGGTTTTGTGTATTTTAGGGGTTTGCTACTTTTTTGTTATTTTAAAATAATCCATATGTGTGTTTCCATTTCCCAAAGCTACCAGCCTAAATATTCAGTGATACAATCCTTGCCTTTGTCCTCCATGGTAGGAATAGAATAAATCTCACACACAGAAGAGCATAGGAAAGTTTCAGGAGCTTCAGTCCCCACCACAAAAGAGAATGCTAATAAAAGATTAAAGCCATGAAGATCCATCAACTCATGTGACCAATTGAAATTCCCATACCATGAGTAAAAAAAGATATGAAGGTTTTGATTCATGAGCTAATAACTTTATAAATGTCAAAACACAAATCCAAAGCAGATTTGCTCCCTGGACCATTCACCAGGATTCTCATGGACACCTCAAACTCAACATGAACAAAACTGTACTCTTCCTCCTACCATTTCCCTCAAAGTGAACAAAACATCTTCCCATTTCTAATCCACCCTTCCCCCAGCTCCAGAATAATCTTCCTATGTTCAAATCTGATCATGTAACCCTTCCTCCTCAAAAACTTTCACTGGCCCCCCACTTATTTAGAATAAGCTGCAAATTCCTTAGTGTAGTATTTAAGTCCCTCCACAATCTGGCTTCTACTGAAATTTCAGGGGAATGTCTACCCCAAGAATGTGAAGACTTTCCCAGGCAGAATGAACAAATGACAACAATTTTTTCCAACAGCCTGGAAGGTGGCTAAAGCCAGCACTGAGGAATGATTACAGCTTGGTCAGACATCTAAGAGGCCAAAGTCACCCACTGCATCCCAGGCCACCTCCACTCTCTTGACTTGCGTCTTCCCGCTGGACTTCAATGACTCTAGAAGAGAAAGTGAGACTGACGATTTTGTGCAACTCTGCCTCACTTAAATCCAATTCATGCACAAGTCAAGACACCACTCCATGATGTCACTGATCCTCTTTGAAAATAAAGGATGAAAAAAGAATTTTTTAAAAAAAGAAAATGAAAGATGAACACCAACTTATATGTCAAGCCTTATTTTAACTCTACTGACAGGACGAGGATGATACAGTAGAAAGATTGCTGAATTTGTAGTTGGAGGACCTTGGTACAAATCTTGAATCTTCTATTTAATACCTATATAACCCTGAATAAGTCACTTTAACGTGGGACTCAATTTTTACATCTGTAAAATGATAGTGCTGGACTGGATCAGAGGTATCAAACTCTTCAGCTACGAGTAGCCCACAAAACTCCTGAGTATAGCCCAAATCTTCTTAAAATATACTTGAAAAAATTTAACACAAAAAATAGAAAGAAAAGACAACATAGATAATGCTAATTTGTAGTTTCCAGTTTTATTAGAGTTTGACACCATTAGACTACATGATATCTGAGGTCTCTTCCGGTTCTAAATCTACGATCCTATTCCTCTTCACACTTTCTAATTTCCCCCCAAAACTAAACTGCTAGCAATAATCTGATCTCCTCATGCCTCTCTAACCTTTTGTTCTTGGAACGCATTTCCTTTTTTTATCCAAATCTAGAGAATATTGAAATTTTCTGAGCAACCTCCTGCAGAAACTTTGCCGTTTTATTTTCTTTATTCAAATTTTCCTTTGGCACTTTATCTGTGTCTATCCCATATTTTATTATATTCTCTTTTGTGTCACAGTTATGTGCCTAGATTGTAATCCTTTTTCATTATACTGTAAGACCCCTGAGGGGAGAGAGGCTGTGTTGTTTTTCATCTTTGCAAGCTCAATACCTAGCACAGCTTCCTGAATCTAAAAGGTACTTAATAAATAGTACTGAATGGAGGTCAATTGTCTAGGGTTAGCTGCTGATACATTAATTTAAGTGGTCTTTAGTTAATAAGTGGGCAGAATACAGAGGAAATGGCCTCTTTTTCTCTCATATTTCTATCAGTTCAGAATTTAGATCTAGACTTTCCTGACTTCCTTTCCAGTTTCTAACTAAAGATGTCACTTTCAAATCAACATATAATTCTCCAATTCCAATGTAAATACAATTTATCTACCTCTACAAAAGGTATCTCAAGAGAAATTTAAAGGCCTACCTTGATACTTCAAAGGATCTGTAATGTCATCAATTTGGGTACTCCACCAATAATGTATATCCCAACCCATCCCAACTCTCCCATCAAGTCTGACATTTGTCTATGTTCTCATATAAATCCTCCAAAGTCCTTCCAATAGATGTGGGGGCATACTTTAGGTAGCTTTTCATTGCATAAGGTCAAATGCATATTCCTAAATCTCACTACAAGAACATGCAATCCCTTTTCATATATGTGATATCATATTTCCAAAGTTGTCCTTTATGCTATTTTTTCTGTATGATTCTTTGTTGGCAATAAGATGAAATCTAAATGCACCCACCTTGTATCTCCCTATTACACAGCCATTCAATGATCTACAGCTTTAAATCTTCAGAGATTCACATAGTTCATAATTTACAAACATCCAGCAATGAAATAAATAAAAATCTATATGCTAATAGGGTGGGGGAGAATGATTTAGTCAACTGGCCACAGATTGATATCTCAATTCCAAATCTCTTAAAGTTTCTTGGCTTAGCCACTAGCTAGTGAGCCAATGTACATTTACTGTGTTAGCAACCATGAAAATCCATTTGAGGGGTTTTTTTTAGATGTCTTAAATGGGAGCATATTTTTCATTTGGATTAAACTACTTAAATTCTTCCTATGTTCAGTTTTCATCTGAGTTGTTTTCTGCTAATTACATTTTAAGCTTCATAAAGTCAGGGAACTTACCCTATATCCTTGTTCTTGTCTTAATCTAGTAGAGAGCTCCAGCTGGTACCATGCCTATTGTATGTATATTGAAGAAATATCTGTTATTGGACTTGTTGTTCAAATACATCATTGAATTGTTTTTATCTTGAAGATCTTAGGAGTTTATTAGTATTCTGAGGACCAACGAGGAAAATCCTTTTCATAAAAGCCCTGTCTAATCTTATTAAATCCATCAAAGTATTGATGTAAAAATGAACTCAGAATCTTAAGAGTGGGGTTACTTCCCAGTAACCTGGACTACACTAATGGCATTTCCTTAGGACAGATACACAGTCACAATATCTACAGGAAATGCCACCAAAAATACCACCTCCTTTAGACATAATGAAAACAATATAGAAAGTATACTGAGAACCATTAAAAGCCTTAATTCTGGCTACCTCAGGTACCAATGAATATTGAAATATAGTGGAAAGGCAAGGCCTTCACTACTCCAAAGGATATTTGATCTCAACAATGTTGGCATTTTTTCCAATGATACAAAATATAGCACGTCAATATTTTTCCATTCTATACAACTTTCCAATGTCTTCCCATAGGTTTGCCACATTTGACACACTGTGGGCTTTCTTTCCTTTCTCTTGATACTATATGGTTACTAACAGGGCAGCTAGGTGGTACAGAGGACAGAATCCTAGCCCTAGAATAAAGAAGACTTCAAATACAAGTTCAAAACTAATCTGGCCTCAGACACTTACTAGTTGTGTGGTACCCTGGGCAAGTCACTTAACCTTTGTTTGCCTAACTTTCCTCATCTGTAAAATGGGGGTAATAATAGCACCTACTTCCCAGGGCTGTTGTAAAGTCCTCAGTACATTGCCTTACCAGGCATAGTGATTGCTATATAAATATCAGTTATTATTACTGCTGTTGTTATCCAAAGTCTCTCCCTGTTCCCCCTCTCTCTCACTGTATCATCAGCCCATCTTCTTTTTGTGCTCATCCATATTTTTATGACAGTTTTTAATCCATTTCTTTTTTGTATTTTCTTGTAAGTGTTGCCACTTAGACTCACCTCATATGACTGCTAATACTGGGGTTTAAAAAGAATAAGTCATTATGCTATCTAGTTTATTGCAAGAAGAATGGCGATATTATCTCACCCACAACCACATTGTTTCAACCTAGTCATATCATATCTCTCTATGTTAAGCTAGTCTGAAGGAACTTAGAATGTTTAGCCTGGAGAAAAGGAGATTTAAGAAGGATGTGATAGCTGTCATAAAGCATTTGAAGGACTGCCACATGGAACATCGATTGGACTTATTCCACTTGGCCCCAGGGGGGCAGAACTGGAAACAATGGGAGGAAGTTGCAAAGCAGTAGATTTAGGCTTGATGTCAGGAAAAACTTCCAAACAATCAGAGCTATCCAAAAGTGGGATCAGCTGCCTTAGGAAGGAGAAGACCTCTACAGAGGTCTTCAAGTAATGGCTTGATGAGGATTTGTTGGTTATGTTGGGGAGGAGACATGACTGGCCTCCAAAGTCCTTTACAGCATTGAAATTCCAGGATTCTTCTGATTAAAAGTAATACTAATAACAATAACTGATATGTATATAATGTTAAATGTTTGCAAATTATATACATTATTTCATATGATCTTAATAGCTATAATCTTATAAGGTAGGTACTCTAGTATCTAGAATACAAATAAACTCCTCTATGGGGCATTTAAAGTCTTTTATAGTTACTACCTTCCAGGTTTTCTGCACATCACACCCCTTTATGTATGCTATATTCATATACTCCATGATCTGGTGTCCACAGTCACCAATTCTGCCTCAGGGGTAGGATACAAACACAAGTTTTTTCTGATTCCAGGTCCAACACTTTATCCAACACACCACATTCATCCTTTGCGGGAAGAAGGGTGGTTGGTCTTGCATTTAGCTCGGATACCTAACTGTAAAGCTAACACATCCCTGTGGGGCTTCCTCCATCTTTCTAAACAACTTTTATAGTCATAATGAAAGAGATGCTCAAGGCCACCAATTCTTGGAATGACTATCTTACCAGAATGGCTTCTACTTAACAAATCACTTTATCCCAACTATTGTTTGAGCTATATTGGCCATATACAAGAACACACAACCATGAGAGCACTTTCAGAACTATCCAATATTTTTTTTACCAAGTAACTCTTAGAAGTTTTGTGTAGCTCATACCAAGGCCTCTAAGGCACAGACGGAGGAGGAATGATAGAATAAGTATAGTTTAAAAGCAAAAGGGACTTTTGAGGGATATTAAAAGGAAGAACAAAATGAATAGTACTGTTTGATATTTATGTAAAGAAGGGAGTGATGGGGAAAAGTATGTTATTATAAATATAATACAAGTGTTAATTTATTATTTTGTCTCATATTACAATTAATAAATATTATAAATGTTATTACTAATATTTCAATATTAGGTCATAAATATTATAA